>NW_022148411.1:0-23504 GCF_901933205.1 Camarhynchus parvulus
CAAAATCCGTCCAGAAATCCTGAAAATTCACCCCAAAAATCTGCCCAAAAATCCCGTCAAAATCCACCCCAAAAACTCACCCCAAAAATCCCAAAAATCCACCCCAAAATCTGCGCCGAAAATCCCCATCAAAATCCGCCCAGAAATCGCAAAAATCCTGAAAATCCACCCCAAAATCTGCCCCAAAATTCCCTGTCAAAATCTGCCCAGAAATCCTGAAAACTCACCCCAAAAATCCCAAAAATCCACCCCCAAACCTGCCCCAAAAATCCCCGTCAAAATCCGCCCAGAAATCCCAAAAATCCACCCCAAAATCCCAAAATCCACCATAAAAATCCACCCCAAAAATCCCCATCCAAATCTGCCCAGAAATCCCCAAAATCAGCCCCAAAATCCCGAAAATCCACCCCAAAATCAGACTCCAAAATGCTCCTTTCCCTGTCAAAACCTGGGGACAAAACCCGGCCCAGAAATCCTGAAAACGCACCCCAAAAATCCCAAAAATCCACCCCAAAACCTGCCCCGAAAATCCCCGTCAAAATCCGTCCAGAAATCCTGAAAATCCACCCCAAAACCGGCCCCGAAAATCCCCGTCAAAATCTGCCCAGAAATCGCAAAAATCCTGAAAATCCACCCCAAAATCTGCCCCAAAATTCCCTGTCAAAATCCGCCCAGAAATCCTGAAAACTCACCCCAAAAATCCCAAAAATCCACCCCAAAATCCTGCCCCAAAAATCCCAGTCAAAATCCGCCCAGAAATCCCAAAAATCCACCCCAAAATCCCAAAATCCACCATAAAAATCCACCCCAAAAATCCCCATCCAAATCTGCCCAGAAATCCCCAAAATCAGCCCCAAAATCCCGAAAATCCACCCCAAAATCAGACTCCAAATCTGCCCCTTTCCCTGCGTGACATCGCCACACCTGGGGACAAAACCCGCCCAGAAATCCTGAAAATTCACCCCAAAAATCCCAAAAATCCACCCCAAAATCTGCCCCAAAAATCCCCATCAAAATCTGCCCAGAAATCCCAAAAATCCACCCCAAAATCTGCCCCAAAAATCCCCATCCAAATCTGCCTGGAATTCCCAAAAAATCCACCCCAAAACCCTGAATATCCACTCCAAAAATCCCAAAAATCTGCCCCAAAAATTCACCCCAAAACCTGCCCCAAAAAATCCCCGTCAAAATCTGTCCAGAAATCCCAAAAATTCAACCCAAAATCTGCCCGAGATTCTCAAAAATTCACCCCAAAATCCCCATCCGAATCTGCCCGGAATTCCCAAAAATCCGCCCCAAAAATCCCCATCAAAATCTGCCCAGAATTCCCAAAAATCCACCCCAAAACCTGCCCCGAAAATCCCTGTCAAAATCCGTCCAGAAATCCCGAAAATTCACCCCAAAATTCGCCCAGAATTCCCCAAAAACCCCGTCAAAATCTGCCCAGAATTCCCAAAAATCTGCCCCAAAAATTCCACCCCCAAAAACCTGAAGAATCTCAAAAATCCGCCCCAAAAATCCCTCCCAAAAATTCCAAAAATCCATCCCAAAAATCTAAAAAATTCACCCCAAAATCCAGCCCGAAAATCCTTGTTTAAATCTGCCCAAAATTCCCAAAAATCCACCCAAAATTCCATCCCCAAATACCTGAAAATCCAAAAAATTTGCCCCAAAAATTCCAAAAACCCAACCCAAAACTTCACCCCCCCAAAAATCCCCGTTCAAATCTGCCCGGAATTCCCAAAAATCCACCTGAAATTCCACCCAAAATCTGCCTAAAAATTTCCCCGGAATTCCCAAAATTTCCTGTTCAAATCCACCCGAAAAATCCCCAAAATCCACCCGAAAAATCCCCAAAATCCCCCCGAAAAATCCCTGGTCAAATCTGTCCAGAATTCCTAAAATTCCACCCCAAATCTGCCAAAAACCTCCCCAAAAATCCAAAAATTTTCCCCAAAACCTCACCGAGAAATTCCCCAAAAACCTCCCCAAAAATCCCCAAAAATTCCCCAAAAATCCCCAAATCCCCAAAATCCCCGAAAAACCCCCAAAATCCCAAAATTCCCCCAAAACTCCCCCGACCCCCCCGGTGCTGCTCAAAGGGATTTTTGGGGGGAATTTTGGGATTTGGGGGAATTTTGGGGAGTTTTTTTCGGGATTTCTGGGAAGATTTTGGGGAAAATTTGGGTTTTTTTGCGGGATTTTGGGGGAATTTGGGAAATTTTGGGATTTTTTGGTGGATTTTTGTGGAATTTCGGGGAGGTTTTTTGGGGATTTTTGGGAAGATTTTGGTTTTTTTGCGGGATTTTGGGGAAGTTTTTGGAGAATTTTGAGGAAATTTGGGAAATTCTGGGGAATTCTGGGGAGGTTTTTTGGGGAACTTTGGGATTTTTGGGGAGGATTTTGGGGAGGATTTTTGGGATTTTGGGGAGATTTTTTGGGGATTTCAGGAAGATTTTTAGAAAATTTTGGGGAATTTTGGGCAGGTTTAGCGGGAATTTGGAGAATTTTGGGGATTTTGATTCGAAATTTAAATTTTTTTACGCATTTTTCAGAGATTTTGGGGCTTATTTTTATTTTTTCTTCCTTATTTTTGGCTTTTTTGGGGCAGATTTGGCGAGAATTTGAGGCAATTTCCGATTTTTTTTTTTTTAAATTAAATTTTCTCTTTTTTTATGGATTTGGAGAAATTTTCTCGACACTTTTGGGGCTTTTTTTTGAGATTTTTTAATTGGAATTTTCATTTTTTTTAGCCAATTTCTGGAGATTTTTCAGGCTGGTTTTAATTTTTCCTTTCTTATTTTTCGGGGCCGGATTTGGAGATAATTTGAGGCAATTTTTGATTTTTTAAAAGAAAATTTAATTCGATTTTTTAAAAATTAATCCAGGGAAGATTTTTTGGTGTTTTTTTTAAAGATTTTTATTTGAATTTTAGTTTTGTTACGATGATTGTTGAGGGTTATTTTCATTTTCCCGTCCTTACACAATTCCCGTCACAAATTCCCGCAAATTTTTTGAATTTTTTTTTCTGTCCGATTTCCCTTTTTCCTGTTTCAATTCGAATTTTCTGCCACAAATTGAAGAAATTTCTGGAATTTTCGTTTTTTTTTTTGGGGTTGAAATTTTGAGATTTTTTTTTTTTTGAGGGGCCCGAGGGGTGGGGGGGGGGGCGGGGGTCGCGCGCGCGGGTGGGGAGGGGCGGGGTCCCCAAAATTCCCAAAAATTCCCCAAAAAATCCCCGAACCCGCCCCTCCCCCACCCTTTACCTGCAGCCGCGGCCGCACCTGAGCCGGGGGTGGGGGAGGGGCGGGGATGGGACGGGGGGCGGGGCCAGGATTGGCCCCTCCCCAACCCCCGGGGCTGACGCAAAACCCCCCGGACCGGTCCGGGCCCCGCCCCTCCCCCCCACCCCCGCACCCCCAATTCGGGGCTCCCGCCCCTCCCCCCACCCCATTTTGGGGCCCCTCCCCCACCCCCAAATTTTGGGGCTCCTCCCCCACCCCCAAATGTCGGGATCTTCCCACCGTTTTCTGCCCCTCCCCACCCCAAAATTTAGGGATCCCCCCCCATTTTTGCCCCCCCAAATTTTGGGGACCCTCCGGATTATTTCGCCCCTCCCCCCACCCCCGAAATTTGGGATCCTCCCCCCCGCCCCCACCCGGTAATTTTCTTGCCCCTCCCCCACCCCAAATTTTGGGAACCTTGCCAATTTTCGGCCCCTCCCCCCACCCTCCATTTCGGCCCCTCCCCAAATTTTTTTTGCCCCTCCCCCCACCCCCGAAATTCGGGATTCCCCCCCCCCATTTTTGCCCCTCCCCCACCCCAAAATTTTGGGAACCTCGCCGATCTTCAGCCCCTCCCCCACCCCGAATTTCAGCCCCACCCCCTTTTTTCCCCTCCCCCACCCCAATTCCCTGCCCCTCCCCCCACAGTTTTTTGGCTTTTTTTCCGTTTTTTCCCCACAAAACCCCAAAATTTGGGGATTTTGGACACCGACCCCTCCCCCACCCCCCCAAATTTTGGGGACCCCTCCCCAAAATGCATTGATGGAGCCCCCCCCCTTTATTTGCCTTTATTTGATATAAAAACATAAGTTACAAAGGGGGGGGAGGGGCACCCCAAAACCGCCCTCCCCCACACCCCAAATCCCCCAAAAATGAGAGAAAACACCCAAAATTTGGGACAAAATGGGAAAAAATACAAACTAACAACATTTGGGGAATAAAATCAGGAAAAATCCCAAAATTTGTGGGAAAAAATCCCAAAATTTGGGAAAAAAAGGAGAAAAAAATCCCAAAATTTGGGGAAAATGGTGGAAAATCCCCAAAATTTGGGGAACCCCAAAATAAGAAAAAAAAAAACCCCAAAATTTGGGGAGCAAAAAGGGGGAAAATCCCAAAATTTGCAGAACAAAATGGGAAAAAAATTTCAAAATTTGGGGAACAAAATGAGGAAAAAGCCCGAAAATTTTGGGTCAAAAAGAAGGAAAAAAATCCCCAAATTTTGGGAACAAAATGGGGGAAAAAACCCCAAATTTTGGGGAATTAAAGCGGAAAGAAAAACCCAAAAATTTTGGGTCAAAAAGAAGGAAAAAATCCCAAAATTTGGGGAACCAAATGGGGAAAAAACCTCACCTAAATCTGGGGGACAAAATGAGGAAAAAACCCCAAAATTTGGGAACAAAATGGGGGAAGAACCCCAAAATTTGGGGGGTCCCCAAAATGAGAAAAAACCCCAAAATCTGGGGAACAAAACGAGGAAAAAAACCCAAAATTTGGGAACAAAATGGGGAAGAAACCCCCAAAATTTGGGGTCCCCAAATGAAGTAAAAAAAAAAAAATTTTGGGGTCCCAAAATGAGGAAGAAACCCAAAAATTTGGGGAACAAAATGAGGGGAAAAATCCCCAAAATTTGGGATCCCAAAGTGGGGAAAACTCCCAAAATTCTGGAGCTCAAAATGGGGCAAAACCCCCCAAATCTGGGGTCCCCAAATGAGGAAAAATCCCCAAATTTTGGGGTCCCCAAACTGGGGAAAACTTCAAAATTCTGGAGCTCAAAATGGGGCAAAACCCCCCAAATTTGGGGTCCCCAAATGAGAAAAAATCCCCAAATTTTGGGGTCCCCAAAGTGGGAAAAACCCCCAAAATTTGGGGTCCCCAAATGAAGTAAAAAAAAAAAATTTTTGGGGTCCCAAAATGAGGAAGAAACCCAAAAATTTGGGGAACAAAATGAGGGGAAAAATCCCCAAAATTTGGGATCCCAAAGTGGGGAAAACCCCCAAAATTCTGGAGCTCAAAATGGGGCAAAACCCCCCAAATTTGGGGTCCCCAAATGAGGAAAAATCCCCAAATTTTGGGGTCCCAAACTGGGGAAAACTTCACAATTCTGGAGCTCAAAATGGGGCAAATTTTGGGGTCCCCAAATGAGAAAAAATCCCCAAATTTTGGGGGAAAGTGGGAAAAACTTCAAAAATTCTGGGGTCCCAAAATGGGGAAGAAACCCAAAACCCCCCAAATTTGGGGTCCCAAAATGAGGAAAAATCCCCAAATTTTGGGGTCCCCCAAATTTGGGGTCCCCAAATGAAAAATCCCCAAATTTTGGGGTCCCAAACTGGGGAAAACTTCACAATTCTGGAGCTCAAAATGGGGCAAAACCCCCCAAATTTGGGGTCCCCAAATGAGGAAAAATCCCCAAATTTTGGGGTCCCCAAACTGGGGAAAACTTCACAATTCTGGAGCTCAAAATTTGGGGTCCCCCCAAATGAGAAAAATCCCCAAATTTGGGGGTCCCCAAAAAAAAAAAAAATTTGGGGTCCCCAAATTTTTTTTTGGGGTCCCAAAATGAGGAAGAAACCCAAAAATTTGGGGAACAAAATGAGGGGAAAAATCCCCAAAATTTGGGATCCCAAAGTGGGGAAAACCCCCAAAATTCTGGAGCTCAAAATGGGGCAAAACCCCCCAAATTTGGGGTCCCCAAATGAGGAAAAATCCCCAAATTTGGGGTCCCCAAATGAGGAAAAATCCCCAAATTTTGGGGTCCCCAAAGTCCCCAAAAATTTGGGGTCCCCAAATGAAAAAAAAAAAAAAAATTTTTGGGGTCCCAAAATCTTTGGGGCAAAATCAAAATTTGGGGTGGGGAAAACCCCTCAAAATGGGCAAAACCCCCAAATTTGGGGTCCCCAAATGAGAAAAAATCCCCAAATTTTGGGGTCCCCAAAGTGGGAAAAACCCCCCAAAATTTGGGGTCCCCAAATGAAGTAAAAAAAAATTTTTGGGGTCCCAAAATGAGGAAGAAACTTTGGGGAACAAAATGAGGGGAAAAATCCCCAAAATTCCCAAAGTGGGGAAAACCCCAAAAATTCTGCTCAAAATGGGGCCAAAACCCCCAAATTTGGGGTCCCCAAATGAGAAAAATCCCCAAATTTTGGGGTCCCAAAAAAACTTCACAATTCTGGAGCTCAAAAAAAACCCCCAATTTTGGGGTCCCAAACCCAAATTTGGGGTCCCCAAAAAAAACTTCACAATTCTGGAGCTCAAAATGGGGCAAAACCCCCAAATTCTGGGTCCCCAAATGAGAAAAAATCCCCAAATTTTGGGGTCCCCAAATTGAGAAAAATCCCCAAAATTTGGGGTGGGGTCCCAAATGAGGAAGAAACCCAAAATTTGGGGAACAAAATGAGGGGAAAAATCCCCAAAATTTGGGATCCCAAAGTTTGGGGGGTCCCAAAATGAGGAAAAAATCCCCAAATTTGGGGTCCCCAAATGAAAAATCCCCCCAAAATTTTCTGGGATTTTGGGTCCCCAAATGAGAAAAAATCCCCAAAATTTGGGGTCCCAAAACTGAGAAAAATCCCCAAAATTTGGGATTTTGGTGCCCCCAGGTGGGGTTTTGCAGCGCCCCCATTTTTGGGGTTTTTTTTTTGGGATTTTTTGGGGTTTTTTTTGGGGGATTTTGGGGGGTTTTGGGGGGGATTTTGAGGGGGCTTGGGGCTGATTTTGGGGTGAATTCCGGGGGTTTTGGGCCCCCTAACGCATGCGGTAGTCGGTGGAGCAGGAGAGTTCACAGAGCTGCCCCTTGAAGTCCAGGTCGATGGTGAAGTCCAGGTCGCGCTTTTGGGGTAAAAAACGGAGAATTTGGGGCATTCAGGAATTCGTCAAAATCCCCACAACTCCCCAGATTTGAAATGCTCCCCCAAATAATGGAATTTATCCCGAAATTCCCACAAAATGTCACCAAAGTTACCCCAAAAATTCCCCCAAATTCTCAAACAATTCCCAAAATTCCCCTGAAAAGTTCCCAAAAAATCCCCCCAAAATACCCCAAAAGAAATCCCTCAAAAAAAAAACCCAAACCCCCAAATCCCCCTAATTCTCTCAGAAAAATCCCCCCAAAAATCATTAAAATTTCCCAAAAATTCCCCCCCAAAAAACCCCAAATTCCCTCAAAAAATCCCAAAAAAACCCTAAAACCCCAAATTCCCTCAAAAAACCTCTGACAAATTCCCCCAAATCCCTCAAAAAAAATTCCTCAAAAAACTTCCCAAACCCCCCCTTTAAAATCCCTCCAAAAACCCCCTCAAAATCCCAAAAAACCCTCCCAAAATTAACCCCCCCCAAAATTCCCCAAAAAACACCCAAAAAATCCCGAAAAATTCCAAAAAAATCCCCAAAAATTCCCAAAATTCCCCTGAAAAAATTCCTGAAAAAATCCTCGAAAAAATCCTCAAAAAATCCAAAAAAATAAAAAAAAAATCCCAAAATTCCCCTGAAAAAATCCCGAAAAAAATCCTCAAAAAATCCCCAAATTCCCCTGAAAAAAATCCCAAAATAATCCTCAAAAAATCCAAAAAATTAAAAAAAAAATCCCCAAAATTCCCCTGAAAAAATTCCTGAAAAAATACTGAAAAAAATTCCCCCCAAAATTCCCCTGAAAAAAATCCCAAAAAAATCCTCAAAAAAATAAAAAAAAAATCCCCAAAATTCCCCTGAAAAAATCCCGAAAAAATCCTCAAAAAATCCCCAAATTCCCCTGAAAAAAATCCTGAAAAGATTCCCCAAAAAATCCCGAAAAAATCCAAAAAAACCCCCCAAAAATCCCAAAATTCCCCTGAAAAAAATCCCAAAAAAATCCTCAAAAAATCCCAAAAATTCCCCTGAAAAAAATCCTGAAAAAATCCCAAAAAATACCCAAAAATCCCCTGAAAAAAATTCTCAAAAATCCCAAAAATTCCCCCAAAAATCCCAAAAATTCCCCCCAGCAAAATTAAACCAAAATTGTCGAAATTCCCCCCGAAAGCCCCGTGGCCGGGCCTGGCTCACGTTGTTTTTGGCGTTGGGTTTCATGGTGATGGTGCCGAAGATTTCCTCGCCGCTCTTCACCGTCAGGTATTCCTCCATGTAGAACACCGTCTGCTTCCAGTGCGTGTACGGCGACTCGGGGCCTGCAAAGTCCCCAAAATCACCCCAAATCAGCCCAAAATCTGGGAAAATCCATGCTGCTTTTTATCCCAAAATTTCAGCTTTTTACCCCCATTTTTTAGCTTCTTTTTCTGATTTTTTACCTGTTTTTTACCCATTTTTTACCTATTTTTCACCTATTTTCTACCTATTTTTTTACCAATTTTTTAGCTATGTTTTACCTATTTTTCCCCATTTTTTCCCATTTTTTCCCCATTTTTAATCCATTTTTCCCCATTTTTCCCCAATTTTTTATCGATTTTTTCCCTTTTTCCCAGCTCCTTTTCCCTGTTTTCTCCTCCATGTAGAACACCGGCTGCTTCCAGTGCGTGTACGGCGACTTCGGGGCCTGCAAAGTCCCCAAAATCACCCCAAATCAGCCCAAAATCAGGGAAAAACCCCCCTCCTAAATGCCCCCAAATTATCCCAACATTTCAGCTTTTTACCCCGAGTTTTTAGCTTTTTTTTCTGATTTTTTACCTGTTTTTTACCCATTTTTTACCTGTTTTTTACCCATTTTTTACCTATTTTTTACCCATTTTTTAGCTATTTTTTACCTATTTTCCCCCCAATTTTTTCCCATTTTTTCCCCATTTTTAATCCATTTTTCCCCATTTTTCCCCAATTTTTTATTGATTTTTTCCCTTTTTCCCAGCTCCTTTTCCCTGTTTTCCCCTCCATGTAGAACACCGGCTGCTTCCAGTGCGTGTACGGCGACTCGGGGCCTGCAAAGTCCCCAAAATCACCCAAAATCACCCAAAATCAGGGAAAAACCCCCCTCCTAAATTCCCCCAAAATTATCCCAACATTTCAGCTTTTTACCCCGAGTTTTTAGCTTTTTTTTCTGATTTTTTTACCTGTTTTTTACCCATTTTTTACCTATTTTTTACCCATTTTTTAGCTATTTTTTACCTATTTTCCCCCCAATTTTTTCCCATTTTTTCCCCATTTTTAATCCATTTTTCCCCTATTTTTTCCCCTATATTTTCCCCATTTTTTATCGATTTTTTCCCTTTTTCTCAGCTCCTTTTCCCTGTTTTCCCCTCCATGTAGAACACCGGCTGCTTCCAGTGCGTGTACGGCGACTCGGGGCCTGCAAAGTCCCCAAAATCACCCAAAATTATCCCCAAATCTGGGAAAAAGTCTCCTGCTTTTTATCCCAAAATTGGGAGAATTTGCCCCAAATTCTCGCTGGAAAAGCCGCTGTGCTTGTGTGAAATTGGACAAAAAATCCCCGGAAAAATCCCAAAAAATGCTCAAAAAACGCCCAAAAATCGTCAAAAAAAGCCTGAAAAAAGCCCGAAAAAAGCTGAAAATTCCCAAATTGCCCAAAATTGCGGGAATTGGCCCCAAATTCCTGGTGGAGAAGCCGGTTCTCTTGTGGCAGCGCGTGAACTCGATGTTGAAGTAGCACCTTCAATCCCACTGAAAAATGCCCCAAAAATGCCAGAAAAAATCCCAAAAATTCCTTAAAATTCCTAAAATCCCAAATGAACCAAAACTGGGAGAATTTGCCCCAAATTCTTGCTGGAGAAGTTGCTGTGCTTGCGTGATATTGGAGAAAAAATTCACCGAAAAATCCCCAAAAATGCTCAAAAAACGCCCAAAAATCGTCGAAAAAAGCCCAAAAAGCCCAAAAAAAGCCCCAAAAAAGCTCAAAAAATTCCCCAAATTCCCAAATTGCCCAAAATTCTCAGATTTCGCCCCAAATTACTGGTGGAGAAGCCGCTTCTCTTGTGGCAGCGCGTGAACTTGATGTTGAAGTAGCACCTTCAATCCCACTGAAAAATGCCCCAAAAAAAGCCAGAAAAAATCCCAAAAATTCCTTAAAATCCCTAAAATCCCAAATGAACCAAAACTGGGAGAATTTGCCCCAAATTCTTGCTGAGAAGCCGCTGCAGTGATGCTGAATTGGGGCCTAAAATCCACCGAAAAAATCCCAAAAAATGCTCAAAAAACGCCCAAAAATCGTCAAAAAAAGCCCAAAAAAAGTCCAAAAAAACCCCGAAAAATTCCCCAAAAAAGCCCAAAATTCCCAAATTGCCCAAAATTGCAGGAATTGGCCCCAAATTCCTGGTGGAGAAGCCGGTTCTCTTGTGGCAGCGCGTGAACTCGATGTTGAAGTAGGACCTTCAATCCCACTGAAAAATGCCCCAAAAAAAGCCAGAAAAAATCCCAAAAATTCCTTAAAATCCCTAAAATCCCAAATGAACCAAAACTGGGAGAATTTGCCCCAAATTCTTGCTGAGAAGCCGCTGCAGTGATGCTGAATTGGGGCCTAAAATCCACCGAAAAAATCCCAAAAAATGCTCAAAAAAGGCCCAAAAATCGTCAAAAAAAGCCCAAAAAAAGCCCAAAAAACCCCGAAAAAATCCCCAAAAAAGCCCAAAATTCCCAAATTGCCCAAAATTGCAGGAATTGGCCCCAAATTACTGGTGGAGAAGCCGGTTCTCTTGTGGCAGCGCGTGAACTCGATGTTGAAGTAGGCCACCAGCGCGTGCACGTGATCGTTGCGCTTCACCTGCAGGCAGAAGGGCGCCGTGAACGTCAGCTCCTCCACCTTCACCGTGTAGATGTCCACTTCCTGGGGAGAAAAAGGGCAAAATTGGGAAAATTAGTTTAAAAATGGAGAAAATTTGGGGAAAAATGGTGAAAAAATGGCGAAAATGGGTGAGAAAACGGCCTGAAAATGGAGAAATTTGGGTTGGAAATGGCCTGAAATGGGATCCAAACTGAGCTTCTCCACTTTCATTGGGTAGGTGGCACTTCCTGGGGAGAAAAAGGGCAAAATTGGGAAAATCAGTTAAAAAATGGAGAAAATTTGGGGAAAATCGATGAGAAAACGGCCTGAAAATGGAGAAATTTCAGGATATTCTGGGCTATTTCTGCAATAATTTCAGGCCATTTTTGGGCTAATTTCAGGATATTTTTGGGCTGGTTTTGGGCCATTTTTGGGCTGTTTTGGGCTAATTTCAGGATAATTTCAGGCCATTTTTGGGCTAATTTCAGGCCATTTTCAGGCCATTTTTGGGCTGTTTTTGGGCTAATTTCAGGATAATTTCAGGCCATTTTTGGGCTAATTTCAGGCCATTTTTGGGCTAATTTCAGGCCATTTTCAGGCCATTTTTGGGCTGTTTTTGGGCTAATTTTAGGTAATTTTTGGGCTATTTTTGGGCTAATTTCAGGCCATTTTTGGGCTAATTTCAGGCCATTTTCAGGCCATTTTTGGGCTATTTTTGGGCTAATTTTAGGTAATTTTTGGGCTATTTTTGGGCTAATTTCAGGCCATTTTTGGGCTAATTTCAGGCCATTTTCAGGCCATTTTTGGGCTGTTTTCGGGCTAATTTTAGGTAATTTTTGGGCTATTTTTGGGCTAATTTCAGGCCATTTTTTGGCTAATTTCAGGCCATTTTTGGGTTGTTTTCGGGCTAATTTTGGGCTGGTTTTGGGATAATTTCAGGCCATTTTCAGGCCATTTTTGGGCTATTTTTGGGCTAATTTCAGGCCATTTTTGGGCCATTTTTGGGCTGTTTTTGGGCTATTTTTTGGCTACTTTCAGGCCATTTTCAGGCCATTTTTGGGCTATTTTTGGGCTACTTTCAGGCCGTTTTGGGGCTGTTTTCGGGCTAATTTTGGGCTAATTTTGGGCTAATTTCAGGCCATTTTCAGGCCATTTTTGGGCTATTTTTGGGCTAATTTTAGGTAATTTTTGGGCTATTTTTGGGCTAATTTCAGGCCATTGTCAGGCCATTTTTGGGCTATTTTTGGGCTAATTTCAGGCCATTTTCAGGCCATTTTTGGGCCATTTTTGGGCTATTTTTGGGCTACTTTCAGGCCATTTTTGGGCTGTTTTTGGGCTATTTTTGGGCTATTTTCAGGCCATTTTTGGGCTATTTTTGGGCTACTTTCAGGCCATTTTCAGGCCATTTTGGGGCTGTTTTTGGGCTAATTTCAGGATAATTTCAGGATCATTTCAGGCCATTTTTGGGCTGTTTTTGGGCTATTTTTGGGCTACTTTCAGGCCATTTTTGGACTATTTTTGGGCTAATTTCAGGCCATTTTTGGGCTAATTTCAGGCCATTTTCAGGCCATTTTTGGGCTATTTTTGGGCTAATTTCAGGCCATTTTTGGGCTACTTTCAGGCCATTTTGGGGCTGTTTTTGGGCTAATTTCAGGATAATTTCAGGATCATTTCAGGCCATTTTTGGGCTATTTTTGGGCTACTTTCAGGCCATTTTGGGGCTGTTTTTGGGCTACTTTCAGGCCATTTTCAGGCCATTTTTGGGCTATTTTTGGGCTACTTTCAGGCCATTTTCAGGCGGTTTTTGGGCTGTTTTCGGGCTGGTTTTGGGCTATTTTTGGGCTAATTTTAGGTAATTTTTGGGCTGTTTTCGGGCTGTTTTTGGTACCTTGATGAGGCAGGCGTTGGTCACGAGCTGCTTGGGATCCACCACGTCCACCAGGGGCTCTTTGATGGCCACGTCCTTGATGCAGGACATGTCGAAGCCGTACACGTTCTCCCACCCTGGGGGCAAAAAAACCGGGAATTTTGGGAAAATCCTGCAAATCCTGGAGCCCAAGAAATCCCCCAAAAAATCAAAAAAATCCCCCCAAAAATCAAAAAAAATCCCCCCCAAAAAATTTTGAAATCCTCAAAAAATTCCCTTAAAATTAAAAAAAAATCCCCCCAAAATACTACTAAAAATTAAAAAAAAATCTAAAAAAATACCCAAAAAATCCCAATAAAATCCCAAAAAATTCTGAAAAAATCCCCAAAAATCTGAATAAACTCCCAATAAATTCCAAATAAATTCCTGATAAATTCCTGATAAATTGTGAATTTCTGGGCTGTGTTTTTGCACTCCCAGTGGATTTTGCAGTCCCTGTACTGGTGATCCTCCATGGCCAGTATGTACAGCTCCCCCAGAAAATCCCCAGAAAATCCTAAAAATCGCCCCAAAAATTCTCTCAAATCCCCTAAAAATTCTCCCGGAAATTCCTGAAATATTACCCACAAATTCCCCAAAAAATCCCTACAAAAATTTCAAAAAAATTCAAAAAAAAAAAAAATCCCAAAAATTGCGGAAAAAAATCCCCAAAAATTCTGAAAAAAATCCCCAAAAATTCTGAAAAAAATCCCAAAAAATTCTGAAAAAAATTCTGAATAAATTCCCAATAAATTCCGGATGAAATGCCAAGAAATTCCCGATCAATTCTGCACTCACAGTGGATTTTGTAGTCCTTGTACTGGCGATCCTCGATGGCCGTCACGTAGAGCGTGGCGCGGTCGGGGAAGATCAGCCCGTCCGGTCTCTGCCGATGGAAAATTCCCAAATTATTTTTTGGGATTTTTGGGGATTTTTGATGGGATTTTTAGGGGAATTTTCCTGGGGATTTTAGGGGATTTTTTGGGAGATTTTTAGGAGATCTTTGGGAGATTTTTCGGGGATTTTTGGGGCGGTGCGGTCAGGGAAGATCAGCCCGTCCGGGCTCTGCAAAGCAAAATTCCAAATTATTCCAGGAGAAATTTTGGGAATTTTTTGGGGATTTTTGGGGATTTTTCACGGGAGTTTTTGGAGAATTTTCCTGGGGATTTTTTGGGGGGATTTTTGGGAGATTTTTTAGGAGATTTTTGGGAGATTTTTTTTAGGATTTTTTGGATGGCGCGGTCAGGGAAGATCAGCCCGTCCGGGCTCTGCCGATGGAAAATTCCCAAATTATTCCAGGAGAGATTTTGGGAATTTTTGGGGATTTTTTGGGATTTTTCACGGGAGTTTTTGGAGAATTTTCCTGGGGATTTTAGGGGATTTTTTGGGAGATTTTTAGGAGATTTTTGGGAGATTTTTTGGGGATTTTTTGGGTGGTGCGGTCAGGGAAGATCAGCCCGTCCGGGCTCTGCCGATGGAAAATTCCCAAATTATTCCAGGAGAGATTTTGGGAATTTTTGGGGATTTTTGGGGATTTTTTTTCAAGGGGAATTTTCCTGGGGATTTTAGGGGATTTTTGGGAGATTTTTAGGAGATTTTTGGGAGATTTTTCGGGGATTTTTTTGGGTGGTGCGGTCAGGGAAGATCAGCCCGTCCGGGCTCTGCCGATGGAAAATTCCCAAATTATTTTTTGGGGATTTTTGGGGATTTTTCATGGGATTTTTAGGGGAATTTTCCTGGGGATTTTAGGGGATTTTTTGGGACATTTTTAGGAGATCTTTGGGAGATTTTTCGGGGATTTTTTGGGGTGGTGCGGTCAGGGAAGATCAGCCCGTCCGGGCTCTGCAAAGCAAAATTCCAAATTATCCCAGGAGAAATTTTGGGAATTTTTTGGGGATTTTTGGGATTTTTCACGGGAGTTTTTGGAGAATTTTCCTGGGGATTTTAGGGGATTTTTTGGGAAATTTTTAGGAGATTTTTGGGAGATTTTTCGGGGATTTTTTGGGTGGTGCGGTCAGGGAAGATCAGCCCATCCGGGCTCTGCCGATGGAAAATTCCCAAATTATCCCAGGAGAAATTTTGGGAATTTTTTGGGATTTTTGATGGGATTATAGGGGAATTTTCCTGGGGATTTGAAGGATATTTTGGGAAATTTTTGGGAATTTTCCTGGGATTTGTGGGGTGAATTCCTGGGAGTTTTGGGGGAATATTTTGGGATTTTTTAAAAATTTCCTTGGAATTTTGGGGATTTTTTTTGGGAATTTTTTGGGGAATTTTCCTGGGGGTTTTTGGGGAATTTTTTGGGGAATTTTTTTTTCAGGATTTTTGGGGGTGAATTTTTTTGTTTTAAAGGGATTTTTTTGGGATTTTTTTGGGGGATTTTCTGCGGGATTTTTTTGGTATTTTGGGAGATTTTTTGGGAGATTTTTCATGGATTTTTGGAGGGATTTTTAGGGGATTTTTTTGAGATTTTTCTGGGAATTTTTCTGGGGATATTTTATTAATTTTCCCTAGGGATTTTTGTGGTGAATTCGGGGGATTTTTGGGGAATTTTTTTTGGATTTTCAGGGAATTTTCCTGGGGATTTTTGAGGATTATTCCTGGGATTTTTGGGGTGAATTGGGGGATTTTTGGGGTGAATTTGGGGGATTTTGGGGGGATTTTTGGGGGATTTTTGGGGTGAATTGGGGGATTTTTGGGGTGAATTTGGAGGGATTTTTGGGGTGAATTTGGGGGATTTTTGGGGGGGTGAATTGGGGATGTTTGGGGTGAATTGGGGGGGGGAATTTTTGGGGGTGAATTTGGGGGGATTTTTTGGGGTGAATTCTGGGGATTTTTGGGGTGAATTTGGGGATTTTTGGGGTGAATTTGGGGGATTTTTGGGGTGAATTGGGGGATTTTTGGGGTGAATTCTGGGGATTTTTGGGGTGAATTTGGGGGATTTTTGGGGTGAATTAGGGGGATTTTGGGGTGAATTGGGGGGATTTTTGGGGTGAATTGGGGGGATTTTGGGGTGAATTTTGGGGGGATTTTGGGATGAATTTGGGGGATTTTTGGGGTGAATTTGGGGGGATTTTTGGGGTGAATGCTGGGGATTTTTGGGGTGAATTGGGGGGATTTTTGGGGCATTTTTGGGGGGATTTTTTGGGGCATTTTTGGGGGGATTTTTGGGGCTCTCACCAGCCATTTGTCCCGCGCGTAGATGACCGTGTTCAGCATGGACTCGTAGAACAGACAGTAGCCCATCCACTCGCTGATGATGATGTCCACTTTGTCCACGGGCAGCTCCACCTCCTCCACCTTGCCCTTGATGATGGAAACCACTGGGAAACGGGGAAATGCCGGAAAGTTCCAGAAAATGTCAAGTTTGGGGGCAATTCTGGGGATTTTCCGGGGATTTTTGGGATTTTTTTTGGGTTTTTAAAGGGATTTTTAGAGAGGATTTAGGGGGATTTTAGGGAGAATGTTGGTGGATATTGGGGATTTTTTGGAGAATTTTGAGGGGAATTTTGGGGTTTTTTGGGTTTTTAAAGGGATTTTTAGAGGAGATTTTGGGGGATTTTAGGGAGAATTTGAGGGGATATTGGGGATTTTTTGGAGAATTTTGGGGGGAATTTTGGAGTTTTTTGGGGGATTTTTGGGGGTTTTTAGAGAGGATTCTTGGGGATTTTTGGGATTACTTGTGAGAATTTTTTGCGGATTTTTTGGGGAATTTTGGGGGAATTTTGAGGGAATTTTTGGGGATTTTCGGGCAGTTTTTTGGGATTTTTGAGGGGTTTTAAAAGGGATTTTTAGAGGAATTTTAGGGAGAATTCTGGAGAATATGGGGGATTTTTAAAGGGATTTTTTTGGGGGGAATTTTTGCTATTACTTAAGGGAATTTTGGGGTTTTTTGGGGGATTTTCGGAGGAGGTTTTTGGGTTTTTTGGGGGTTTTTAAAGGGATTTTTAGAGGAGATTTTGGGGGATTTTAGGGAGAATTTGGGGGGATATTGGGGATTTTTTGGAGAATTTTGGGGGGAATTTTGGGGATTTTTGGGGGTTTTTAAAGGGATTTTTAGAGAGGATTCTTGGGGGATTTTTGGGATTACTTGTGAGAATTTTTTGCGGATTTTTTGGGGAATTTTGGGGGAATTTTGAGGGAATTTTTGGGGATTTTCAGGCAGTTTTTTGGGATTTTTTGAGATGTTTTAAAAGGGATTTTTCGAGGAATTTTAGGGAGAATTTTGGAGAATATGGGGGATTTTTTAAGGGATTTTTTTAGGGTTTTTTTGGGAATTTTGCAATTTTTTGGGGGGGATTTTGGGGGTTTTTTTTGGGGGTTTTTAAAGGGATTTTTAGAGGAGATTTAGGGGGATTTTAGGGAGAATTTGGGGGGATATTGGGGATTTTTTGGAGAATTTTGAGGGGAATTTTGGGGTTTTTTTGGGGATTTTTGGGGGTTTTTAAAGGGATTTTTTGAGAGGATTTAGGGGGATTTTAGGGAGAATGTTGGTGGATATTGGGGATTTTTGGAGAATTTTGGGGAATTTTTTGGGGGTTTTTTGGGGGTTTTAAGGGATTTTTTAGAGGAGATTTTGGGGGATTTTAGGGAGAATTTGGGGGGATATTGGGGATTTTTTGGAGAATTTTGAGGGGAATTTTGGGGTTTTTGGGGGTTTTAAAGGGATTTTTAGAGAGGATTTTTGGGGGATTTTTGGGATTACTTGTGAGAATTTTTTGTGGATTTTTTGGGGAATTTTGGAGGATTTTGAGGGAATTTTTGGGGATTTTCGGGCAGTTTTTTGGGATTTTTTGAGGTGTTTTAAAAGGGATTTTTCGAGGAATTTTAGGGAGAATTTTGGAGAATATGGGGGATTTTTTAAGGGATTTTTTTTGGGGGAATTTTTGCTATTACTTAAGGGAATTTTGGGGTTTTTTGGAGGATTTTCGGGGAGGTTTTGGGGTTTTTAGAGGGATTTTTAGAGGAGATTTTGGGGGTTTTAGGGAGAATGTTGGTGGATATTGGGGATTTTTTGGAACATTTTGGGGGGAATTTTGGTTTTTTTGGGGATTTTTGGGGGTTTTTAAAGGGATTTTTAGAGAGGATTTTTGGGGGATTTGTGGGATTATTTGTGAGAATTTTTTGCGGATTTTTTGGGGAGTTTTGGGTTTTTTTTTTTAATTTTAGGGGGAATTTTGAGGGAATTTTGGGGGATTTTCGGGCAGTTTTTTGGGATTTTTGAGGGGTTTTAAAAGGGATTTTTAGAGAAATTTTAGGGAGAATTCTGGAAAATATGGGGGATTTTTTAAGGGACTTTTTTAGGGATTTTTTGGGGGAATTTTGGATATTACTTAAGGGAGTATTTGGGTTTTTTGGAGGTTTTTAGAGGGATTTTTAGAGGAGATTTTTAGGGGGATTTTAGGGAGAATGTTGGTGGATATTGGGGATTTTTTGGAGAATTTTGGGGGGAATTTTGGGGTTTTTTTTGGATTTTCAGAGGGGATTTTTGGGATTATTTGTGAGAATTTTAGGGTGAATTTCAGAGAATTTGGGGAATTTTTTGGTTTTTTTGTTTTAGGGGAATTTGTGGGGATTTTAAAGGGATTTTTAAGGGTTTTTTTGGGGGGGATTTTAGGGGAAAGTCGGGGATTTTTTGGGATTTTACAGAGAATTTTGGGGGATTTTGGGGGAATTTTTGGATGATTTTGGGGGATTTGAGAGGGATTTTTTGAGGATTCTGGAGATTATTTGAAGGGATTTTCGGGATATTTTTGGGATTATTTGAGGGAAATTGGGGGAATTTTTGGGGGATTTTAGGGGGAATTTTAGCATTCCTTTGAGGGGATTTTGGGGAGTTTTCTGGGAAATTATGGGGATTATTTAGGGTGATTTGGGGGGAATTTTGGGGATTATTTTGGGTGATTTGGGGGGAATTTTTGGGATTATTTTGGGTGATTTTGGGGGAATTTTTGGGGGATTTTCTGGGGAATTTGGGGATTATTTTGGGGATTATTTGGGGTGATTTTGGGGTGATTTTAGGGGATTTTGGGGCTCTCACCATGGTCCAGTTTGTTGGCCTTGACGATCTTGACGGCGTAGTCGGAGATGCTGGAGCACTCGATCTGCGGAGGGAGCCCCAGATCCACCTCCAAATCCCCAAATTCCCCCAAATCCCCCAAAATCCACCTCCAAATCCCCAAATTGCCCCAAATCCACCTCAAAATGCCCCAAAACCCCAAAAAATCCACCTCAAAATCTCCCAAATCCACCCCAAAACCCCCTGGGACCCCAAAATCCATCCTGGGACCCCTAAAACTGCCCCAAATTTCCTCCAAAATCTCCGGAATTCACCCCAAAAATTCCAATTTACCCCGATGACTCTCCTGGCCCCGGCTCTAGCCGCGAACATGCTGAGGATGCCGGGGCCAAAATCCCAAAAATGCCCCCAAAATTCCCCCAAAAGCCCCTAAAAATGCCCCAAATCTGCCCCAAACTGCCCCGAATTCCCTCAAATTTTCCCCAATTTTCCCAAAATCTGCGGAATTTACCCCGATGACTCTCCTGGCGCCGGCTCTGGCCGCGAACATGCTGAGGATGCCGGTGCCAAAACCCCAAATATAACCTAAAAATGCCCTAAAACTGCCCCAAATTCTCTCAAATTTTCCCAATTTTCCCAAAATCTCCGGAATTCACCCCAAAAATTCCGATTTACCCCGATGACTCTCCTGGCCCCAGCCCTGGCAGCGAACGTGCTGAGGATGCCGGGGCCAAAATCCCAAACATGCCCCCAAAATTCCCTAAAAACGGCCCTAAAACTGCCCCAAACTGCCCCAAATTTTCCCCAATTTTCCCAAAATCTCCGGAATTTACCCCAAAAATTCCGATTTACCCCGATGACTCTCCTGGCGCCGGCTCTGGCCGCGAACATGCTGAGGATGCCAGGGCCAAAATCCCAAAAATGCCCCCAAAATTCCCCCAAAATGCCCTAAAAATTCCCCAAAACTGCCCCAAACTGCTCCGAATTTTCCCCAATTTTCCCAAAATCTGTGAAATTCACCCCAAAAATTCCGATTTACCCCGATGACTCTCCTGGCGCCGGCTCTGGCCGCGAACATGCTGAGGATGCCGGGGCCAAAACCCAAAAAATGCCCCAAAAATCCCCTAAAAATGCCCTAAAACTGCCCCAAATCTGCTCCAATTTTCCCCAATTTTCCCAAAATCTGTGAAATTCACCCCAAAATGTGCAATTTACCCCGATGACTCTCCTGGCCCCAGCCCTGGCCGTGAACATGCTGAGGATGCTGGGGCCAAAACCCCAAATATAACCTAAAAAATCCCCTAAAAATTCCCCAAAACTGCCCCAAACTGCCCCCAATTTTCCCAAAATCTGTGAAATTCACCCCAAAAATTCCGATTTACCCCAATGACTCTCCTGGCCCCAGCCCTGGCCGTGAACATGCTGAGGATGCCGGGGCCAAAACCCCAAATATAACCTAAAAAATCCCCTAAAAATGCCCCAAAACTGCCCCAAACTGCCCCGAATTTTCCCCAATTTTCCCAAAATCTGCGGAATTTACCCCGATGACTCTCCTGGCGCCGGCTCTGGCCGCGAACATGCTGAGGATGCCGGGGCCAAAACCCCAAAAAATCCCCTAAAAATGCCCCAAAACTGCCCCAAATCTGCTCCAAATTTTCCCCAATTTTCCCAAAATCTCCGGAATTTACCCCGATGACTCTCCTGGCGCCGGCTCTAGCCGCGAACATGCTGAGGATGCCGGGGCCAAAAACCCAAAAAATGCCCCCAAAATCCCCTAAAAATGCCCTAAAACTGCCCCAAACTGCCCCAAAATTTTCCCCAAAAATTCCCAAAAATCTGTGAAATTCACCCCAAAAATTCTGATTTACCCCCCAATGACTCTCCCTGGCCCGGCTCTGGCCAAAACATGCTGAGGATGCCGGGGCCAAAACCCCAAAAAATCCCCTAAAAATGCCCTAAAACTGCCCCAAATCTGCCCCAAATTTTCCCCAATTTTCCCAAAATCTGTGAAATTCACCCCAAAATGTGCAATTTACCCCACTGACTCTCCTGGCCCCAGCCCTGGCAGCAAACATGCTGAGGATGCCGGGGCCAAAACCCCAAAAAATCCCCTAAAAATTCCCTAAAAATGCCCTAAAACTGCCCCAAACTGCCCCGAATTTTCCCCAATTTTCCCAAAAATCCGATTTTCCCCCCAAAAACTCTCCTGAATTTACCCCATGAAATCTCCCCTGGCCCTAAAACTGCCCCCAAATCTGCCCCGAATTTTCCCAATTTTTTCCCCAATTTTCCCCAAAATCCTGCCAAAAATTTACCCCCGACTCTCCCAGGATCACCTGGGCTCTGGCCTGGCTGCCCACGTCCAGCACCACCTTGTCCTTGAACAGGTGCCGGTTGTGGAACATGGAGTTGCGGTACGTCAGCGTCCTCACCTCGTCCTTCAGCATCTCCTGCAGGGCGGAAAGGGTTAAAAATCACCTGGGGAACCCCAAAATTCACCTGGGGAACCCCAACAGCACCTGGGGAGCCAAAAAACCCCAGAATTCTGTCAAAATCGGCAAAAATTTCAGTGAAATTTGGGGATTTTTGCTGAAAATTGTCGCCTAAAATCCTCCCAAAAATTCCCTTTAAATGTTCTGAACCCTCCCAGGATCACCTGGGGAACCCCAAAATCCACGTGGGGAACCAAAAAACCCCAAAATCCCGTCAGAATTGGCAAAAATTTCAGTGAAACCCTCCAAATTGTCAAAAATCCTGCCAAAAATTTATTTTAAATCCCCCCAAATCCTCCCAGGATCACCTGGGGAACCCCAAAATCACCCGAGGAACCCCAAAATCCACCTGGGGAACCCTCCCAAAATCCACCTGGGGAACCAAAAAATCCCAAAACCCCATCAGAATCGGCTGGAAAAATTTCAGTGAAATTTGGGGATTTCTGCTCCAATTTGTCGCCTAAAATCCTGCCAAAAATTCACTTTAAATGCTCTGAACCCTCCCAGGATCACCTGGGGAACCCCAAAATCCACCCGGGGAACCCCAAAATCCACGTGGGGAACCCCAACATCACCTGGGGAACCAAAAAACCCCAAAATTCTGTCAAAATCGGGAAAAATTTCAGTGAAATTTGGGGATTTTTGCTGAAAATTGTCGCCTAAAATCCTGCCAAAAATTCACTTTAAATGCTCCTGAATCCTCCCAGGATCACCTGGGAACCCCAAAATCACCTGGGGAACCCCAAAATCCACCTGGGGAACCCCAAAATGGGGATGGGGAAAGGAAAAATTAAAAAAATCCGATCGAAATCGGCGGAAATTTCAGTGAAATTTGGGGATTTTTGCTGAAAATTGTCGCCTAAAATCCTGCCAAAAATTCACTTTAAATGCTCTGAACCCTCCCAGGATCACCTGGGGAACCCCAAAATCACCCGAGGAACCCCAAAATTCACCTGGGGAACCCCAACATCACCTGGGGAGCCAAAAAATCACAAAATCCTGTCAGAATCGGCAAAAATTTCAGTGAAATTTGGGGATTTTTGCTGAAAAATTGTCATTTTTGGCCAAAAATCCTGCCAAAAATTTAAATTTAAATCCCCCAAATCCCTCCCCAAAATCACCTGGGAACCCCAAAATCCACGTGGGGAACCCCAACATCACCTGGGGAACCAAAAAACCCCAAAATTCTGTCAAAATCGGGAAAAATTTCAGTGAAATTTGGGGATTTTTGCTGAAAATTGTCACCTAAAATCCTGCCAAAAATTTATTTTAAATCCCCCCAAATCCTCCCAGGATCACCTGGGGACCCCAAAATCCACGTGGGGAACCCCAAAATCACCCGAGGAACCCCAAAATCCACCTGGGGAACCAAAAAATCCCCAAATCCCGTCAGAATCGGTAAAAATTTCAGTGAAATTTGGGGATTTTGCTCCAATTTGTCGCCTAAAATCCTGCCAAAAATTCACTTTAAATGTCCTGAATCCTCCCAGGATCACCTGGGGAACCCCAAAATCCACCTGGGGAACCCCAAAATGGGGATGGGGAATGGAAAAATTAAAAAAATCCGATCAAAATCGGCGGAAATTTCAGTGAAATTTGGGGATTTTTGCTGAAAATCGTCGCCTAAAATCCTCCCAAAAATTCACTTTAAAGCCCCAAATCCAACCTGAATGAATTTAGAAGTAATTTTGGGTGGATTTTGGGTTCATTTCAGGTAATTTTGGGTGGATTTTGGGTGGATTTTGGTACCTTGGGGATGTCGAAGTGGGCACAGGATCCAAACTCAGACAAAATTCCCCTTAAAAATCCCCAAAATTCTCCTAAATCCTCCACAAATGAATTTGAGAATAATTTTGGGTGGATTTTGGGTCCATTTCAGATCATTTTGGGTGGATTTGGGGTGAATTTGGGGCATTTTTGGCATCTCCTAGACACAAAATTTGGTGTAGGATCCAAACCCAGCCAAAATTCCCCCTAAAATTCCCCAAAAAATCCCCAAAATCCCCCCAAAATCACCTTGAAACCCCTCAGATTGGATTTTGGGTCCATTTCAGGTAATTTTGGGTTCATTTAATTTTGGGTCCATTTGAGATCATTTTGGGTCAATTTG
>NW_022148412.1:0-23389 GCF_901933205.1 Camarhynchus parvulus
GAGGGGATGGAAGCACTGACAGGGGATTCATATCTCACCGGGGCCTGCAGATGGTTCGTGACCCGGCCAGGCTGGGAACTAGCGGCGGGAGCTGTTTGCATTTCACGATGGAGGTTCTGCAGCGGCTGCTGGGGCTGTGTCAGGATGGGCCGCGCTGGGGCAGGGCCAGGATCTCAGCAGCCAGGCCAGAGCACAGCAGCAGCACGGCCGGGGGCCGTGGCTTCTCCTCCCCTGCCGGGGAGAAACTGCTTGGCTGAAGCCCAGCGGTAGCCAGAATCTTGGCCGGCCGGCCCGGCCGAGGCTGCTCCTGGGGGCCCACGGCGGATCTGGCCGGGCCTTGGAGCTGGCAGGGGCAGGGCTCAGCAGTGCCCAGATGACTCCCAACTGCAGCCATAGCCCGGCCCGGCCTCGGCCCCTTGGCCTCCCTGCCCTGCCGGCAGCCGATGGGGCCTGGCCGGGGGTCCCTGGCAAGGGCCCGGCTACGGCAGGAGCCATCCCGGCCGGCCTGGCTGAGGCGGGGCCGGGTCAGCCTTGTTACCTGTGCCAGCCAGAAGGGAAAGAGACCCTCCCAAGGCTTTCTCATCTTTAACATGTGTCTTCACAGAGGTTGTGTACAATTTCCTTAGTGGTTTAACAGATTGTCAATTCTCAAGCTAATTACTGATTGGCTTTTGTCAGACATGGAAGAAACTGCTAGCAGCTTCTCACTTAGGGCATCATTTCTGTCTGCAAAACCACCACAACAGCACAGAGCTCCTTTGTCCATATGTGCTCATGTGCCCGAGGCCTCAAAACCCTTCCTTGAGATCTCCTGGACCCTCTCCAAGGTGTTTTTCAAATGAAAACATTCAGCTCAGGAATCTAAGAAGAAAATCGCAGAAGGACAGGACCAGCCTGACCTTCCTATCTAACTACGTTTGTCTGGGAGCAATCCTTATATACAGAATTTAGGAGGCAAATTTTAATTTTATGCATAGTCCTTGGACCTGAAAGACCCGGTTCTTTTCCATAAGGATAGAAGGAGGCAGAGCCTCAGTATTTCCAGCTGGCAGATGAGAGGTGACAGGCAGTGGTAGAAGACATCCAGAGCTGGCAGGTTTGTTGTTCTGAGAGATATCCTTGCATATAGGAAATTTTACTTAGGGAGGTACCAGCTTTGGCAATATGCATTTGAAAAGAGGTTCTTTTTCATAGCAAGAAGCATAGAGCCCCAGTGCTCAGGGGAGATGATGAGAGGCGGCCTTGACATCCCAGATCAGCTAGACCTGTCAGGTGGCCCCTGTATGCCACTATTAGCATTGGGGCTTTCTGGGCGTGGTAAATGGGCCCTGTGGTCCGAGGCCACAATGATTCCCCGGTGACATCCATGGGCTCCTTGGTGCAAAGGCACCAATCTGTCACAGGCACTCCCAGGGGCTCACGGTGTCCCCCAGAGTGCCCAGGCTGCCAAGGCAGGGATGTCCCAGACACTCACAGGGTTCCGTCATGGGCACAGTGGGACCCAAAAAAGCCAAGTTTCTTTTTTGGAGAAACTCCTGCTGGTTCATGAGGTGGAGAAATGACACCCAACAGTCACCATGGATCCTCAAACCCCTGCAGGACCTCTTGACTTTCCTAATTTCCATCTGAGACATGGGACAGGTGGGAGAAGGATCCCATCTTTTTCAACTGTCAAGGAAGCAAAGCAGGTGGAATTGAGCCTCAATGTTTGTCCCAGCAGGATTAATGACGGCATACCAGATATATTTACAAAATATGGCCAGACCTGTGATGATCTGGAAGATCTTAACCAGATTTAAACTCCACAGTGCAGGACTATAACAATTATTAAATATGCTCTAGGCGGCAATTTTGGTCAGCAGGGGAATTGCTGGGTTTTGGCCATTGCAGGCAGAGCCTCCTGCTCCAGCAGGTGGATGCCTTTCCTGTGCCATCAGCAGGGGCAGGTCCCGCTGCAGGAACAGCCCCAGGCCAGCCCAGCACAGGGAGAGGGCTCGGGCACAAGGGCAGAGTGCCGTGCTGGGAGCTGTGCCAGGCACAGCCTGAGGCACCAAAGGCACCCCTTGGCAGCAGCAGCCTTTCAGGCCATGGCCAGAAGCCTCCCTTGGCAGCCCGGCCTGGTGGCCACCACTGCAGAGCTGCTGCCTCAGGAATGGTTCCTGGCTGGGCTCTGAAAAGCCACTGCTGCTCAGGAGCCTGACTGGGAAGCCATGGCCCCAGCACCTCGGGAACAAGATATTGTGACAAAACTCTTCATGCCAGCAGAGCCAAGGCAGGGGGCAGAGGAAAGGGCAGAGCCAGGCCCGGGGACAGGGCTGCCATGGTGATGGACCATTGAGGTCACTGCCCTGCAGCAGCCTGGCTGCCCTCAAACATTCTGGCCAGAAGGCGTTGTGAGGGGCATAGCACATCAGAGAACCCACCGCGACCCAATTCTGTCCCTGGGGATGAGAGGGTTTCACTGGGTCAGGTTGCACAAAGCTCCTGATCTTGGACAATTCCTGTGGTGGGGAATCCCACTTCTCTGGAAAAACAGCTTGCAGTTTTGTGCCACTTTCATAACAGTAAATATTTCCTCCTTCTAAGAAATGTAAATCTACCCTCATGCAGTTTAGAGATTTTGAGCCTTGTTCTGTCACTGCAAGATTTGGGAGAAAATAACTTTGATCACTATTTTTCCATTTTTTACAGACCTTGGAAGAGGACCCAAAATCTCCCAAGATGGGGTTTGGAGGCCTCATCACAAAACCAGCAGGGAGAGTCTGCAGGCTCTGGGCTCAGTGGTGTGGAGACTGAGGACAGAACAGGAATAGCCTGGGAGGGATGGAAGGGTGGTGTCAGAGAGGCTGGAGCTTTTCTTCATAGTGGGAATGAGCCTGAAGAAGACATAATAGCACCAAGGGCAGCTGGGGAGGCCCAGAGTGGACACCAGGAGAAAGGAATTTCCCTGCCAGGGCAGGGGCTGTGGTGCAACACGTCCCCAGCAGGAGCCTGGGCAGCCCAAGGCTCTGTGTGGGCAGGCAGAGGCAGGCAGGAGGCAGAGCTGTCAGCAAAGGAAGGGGCCAGCCAGGTGGGGCAGCCGGGGATGCCGACAGCCTGCAGGGACAGAGGCGCAGGGCAGGGACACCGAGACAGCCTGGGCTGCCCCAGGGTCATCACTGCCACCAGCAGCAGCTGCAAGGCCCCCTCAGATGGATCTAAAAGTTGGGCAGCAATTTCCTTTTTGAGTTCTTGAGCCATGGCTGAGGGACTGGGTCAAGGAGCACCAAAGACCGAGAGGGTCATTAAAGTCCTGGTGCTGTGTCTGTGCTGCTGAGCTGGGCCGGGCTCCTGGCCCAGAGGCAGCTCCTGGCAAGGGCAGCGCTGCAGAGAGACAGCTCTGGCCAGGAGCAGCTCCTGTGCACAGCCCAGCAGGGCTGGGGCACTGCCAGGGCCCCTCAGGGACACCAGCAGGGCACAGACAGAGCTCCCAGGGGCTCAGCACTGCCAGGGGCTGTGGCATGTCCCAGAGGGGGCTGTGTCACAGCAGCACCTCTGTGGCTGTGTCATAGAGGCACAGAGCAGCTGGGATGTCAGCAAGGGGCTGTGTGACAGCACAGAGTGGGCTGTGTGAGGTCACAGGTTGGGCTGTGACATCACAGAGTTTGTTGTGTGAGGTCACTGAGCAGCTACAGCATCACAGAGGGGGTTCTGTGACATCACAGAGCAGGCTGTGACATCATGGCATGGCTGTGTGACATTATAGAGTGGGATGCGAGGTCAAAGTGTGTGCTGTGACACTACAGAATGGCAGTATGACATCACATAAAGGGTTTTGTGACATCACTGAGCAGGGTTGTGACATCACACAGCTGTCTGTGACATCACAGATTAGGGTGTGAGGCCATAGAGCAGATCCTGCCATCATAGAGGGTGGATCAATGACATCAGAGAGTGGGTTGTGACATCACTGGGTGGCTGTGTAACATCATAGAACAGGTTGTGACATCAGAGAATAAACTGTGAAATCATAGGGTGACTTTGTGACATCACAGACATCTCAGAGCTTCTGTGACATCACAGAGCAGCTGTATCTCATCATAGGGTGACATCTCAGAGCTGGCTCTGGCTGTGTGACATCACATTCATCAGGGGCTGTGTGACATCACAGGGGGGCTGTGTGACATCACAGGGGCTGTGTGTGAGGTCACTGGGGAGGTCACTCTGCCCCGGCCCCCCCCTCACAGCTCCCCCAGAGCAGTCCAACCCTGCTCGTGCACAGCGGGGTCCCCTGTCCCCCGGGTCCCCCCCCCCGGCCCCCGCAGCCTCCCCAGAGGATGTTCCACGAGATCGACCCCAGAGCCTGACACGGGGGACGGGGGCCGGGGCCCTGGGGGTGGCACAGGGGGACAGGGACCCCCCGGCAGCGTCCCCGTGTCCCCCAGGGCCAGAGCCTGGGCCAGGGCTCCTTCACCCTGTTACCAACGAGGCCTTGAGAGCGCTGAAAAAATCCCCAGCAAGGGAGCAGCAAAAACCAGATTGAATATTAAGGGACAGCAGCACAAAGTTCCTTGGCAAGAGTCACTCTGCTCCTGACTGGACACTTCAGGCACACCAAGGAAACAAAGCAACAACAAAACCAAAGAAAATCCAGGCAATCAAACCAGAAATGAACCGAGAACTGTCCCTGTGTGTGTGTGTGACACAAGGACAGTGAGGGCAAGGATAAAAGGAATACGGCCCAAAAGCTTAACAGACCCCAAACTTAACAGGACTTAACTGAGACCTTCAACTTCACAATTTAGCAAAAGAGCAGCACCTAACAGTATTTAACCTGACTTATAATTTATGACATAATAACATAACAGTGGAATAACACTTAACAATATTCACCTTATCTTATAACTTATATTAAACATTACAACTAAGAAAAAGAACAACTCTTAGGAGCATTTAACTTAGCACAGACCTCATGACCTAACCTCACTTACAGGCCTGACTGACTCAGCTATCCAAGGCACTCAAACCCCTCAGAGAGCAGCATTTCTGCCACATTTCCCCAGCACAGGCACTCCTGTGTGCACACAGACACACAGAGTCAGTGCAAGGCACCTGTGAGAAATTCCCCTGAGGGCAGGAAATGCTCCCTGTGGATCCTTTGGCATCTCCCCAGCGGGTGAAGGGCTGAGCCTGGAGGAGGGGGGACCGCCCAGGCTCCGTCGTTGTTGGGGATCCCCGAGTGCAGCAAACGGGAGAGTTCCCGGCTGGGAGAGGCCCCACTCAGAGGGAGTGGCTGGCCCAGGAGAGCTCAAAGGGCCCTTTTGGAGCGCTGTTTGCAGGGCCCCAAGAGAGGGGCTTCAGTCCCAGCAATGGTTCATCCTGGCCGCACTTGGCACCAACAGCTTTCTTTGGCAGTGTGAGAACAGGGATGTTGTGCCACTGAGGGAACAAAACCAGTTCCCAGGGCTGCTCCTACAGAAAGCAGGAGCTGGTTGGGCAGCAGCAGTGCCTGGAGCAGACAGTGTTTGTGATGAGCTGCAGAGGAGCTGAGCCCAGGGGCTGTTGGCCAAGGCCGAGCCCCAAGGAGCATTTCTCAGCTGGCAGGGCGGCCTGAGAAGGGGAGGGGGAATGCAGCAGCACAGGGCCCATGGAACCAAGGGACCATTGTGACACTGTGGGGCCCTGTGAGACCAAGGGACCATTGTGACACTGTGGGGCCTGTGAGGCCAAGGGATGGTTGTGACCCTGTGGGCCCTCATGGAACCATGGAGACCATTGTGACACTTTGGGGTGTCATGGAACCAAGGGGTCATTGTGACACAGTGAGACCCCCTGGTCTCACAGTGGTGCCAAAAGTCCATTGTGACATTTCAAGGCTGCATGGAACCATGGAGACACCATTACGACACTTCACAGCCTCATGGAACCAAGGAGACCACTGTGACTCTGAGGGGACTCATGGGATCATGGAGATCATTGTGACACTATGAGGGCCCATGGAATAGGCAAAGCATTGTGACACTGTGAGGCCTCATGGAACCAGTGAGAACATTGTGACCTTGGGGGTCCCCACAGAAGCAAGAGGACCATTGTGATACTGTGGGGCCTCATGAAACCAAGAGGCCTTTGTGACCCTGCAGGGCTGCATGGAACCAAAGCTCCAGGGTGACACAGAGGGGCCTCCTGTCATCATTGGTCCATTGTGACACTGTGGAGCCAAAGGAGACCATTGTGAAACCACAAACCCCCAGGGTCCAAAGGTCCATTGTGACATTGCAGGGCTCATGGAACAGAGGAGTCCTGTGACATTGTGGGGCCTGGGGAATCACGGAGACCATTGTGACACAGCCAAGCTCATGGAATCGTTGGGACCATTGTGACACTGAAGGGCCATTGCAACACTGTAAAACCCAATCGAAACAAGGGGCCATTGTGACACTGCTGGACCCCCTGGAATCAAGGCACTATTATGACACTGCAGGGCCCCATGGGTCCAAAACACTATTGTGACACTATGGGGCACCATAAAACCAAAAAAGAACATGGAACAGGTCTGGCTGGCTTGGCCTCCCAGGGACCACCTCACTGGTCCAGCTGACCTTGGCATGTTGAGGGTCACTTCTCATCTGCTGCTGAAACACTGGGGCTCTGTGCTTTCCTTCCTATGGAAAAGAACTCTCCTTCTCCTCCAGACACCCATGGCCAGAACTGGGATTTCTCCTCCAAATCTCCTTATATCTGTCCCCAAAACACTGGGGAAGGTTCCATGCTCTCCTTCCTATGCAAAAGAACTGTGCTGCTTCTCCGGGTTCCCATGGCTGAAATTTGGCTTCCACCTCCAAAATTCCTTATATCCAAGGATAGGTCTCAGACAAGATCTCGCATAACTGACAAGTCTGGCTGGCCTTGGCCTAGTGAGGCTCTCCAGACTCTGGGCTTCTATGGAAAAGAATGTCCAGCTGCCCATGGCCAGAACTGGGGTTCCACCTCCAATGTTCCCAATTGTGACAGACTGGAGGAGATTGTTGGCTCAAAACATTTCATGTAGGGGGAGGAAGGGGCAGGTCCAGCCTTGCCCTGCCCTGGAACCCCAGCCCTGCCCTGCCCTGGAACCCCAATCCCCCCAGAGCCTCTATCCCAGCCCAGCAGTGGCTGCCAGTCCCTGGCACAGCACAGGCAATGCTCCACAGCCACCTCTGCAGCCCCAGCCCAGCTCCTGAGGGACCAAATGAGCCCAAGTCCCACCTGGGGGAAGGGCCCAGGGAGACCAAGGGGTATTGAAGGCTGAGCACAAGGCAAGCACACATCTTGAGCCTACCTCCTCTTGGAATTTCCATCTGAACAGTGCTGGAATCCAGGAGTTGGTAGCTGTGTGCTTCTTTATATCTTTTTATGTCTTTCTCTCTTTCTATTTCCCTCTTCTTGCAAATTTTGATTGACTTGAAATTGAACAGGCTAAAAGTTTGCGAAGTTGAATGGGCCAAGTTAATGCTTTGAGAAGTGTTTTGTGTTGATTAAAAGGCATATTAAATCTTTTGCCAAAGTTTCTCTGATTTTCTAATGTTGTCAGTAAAGGCTGTTTTGCTGTTTTGAGCTCCTGAAAATCTCCTGTTGCTGTTTCTCCAGTGCATCCAACTCAGAGCAAACAAATACCTGTAATTCCTTTTAAGTGTCTCATTGAGAGAGTTTTTTAGTGAATGGGGGTCAGGGGTTGTGTGTCCTGCTTGGCCCAGCCCAGGCAGGGCTTTCCCAGCCACATTCCACACTCCATTGCCCAGCTGGAGCCGCTGGTGCCTCTGAGTTGTGCTGCCCCAGCCCCAGGGACGCTCTCCTTGTCTGCCCATTCCCCCACGGTCTCTGGGCAGGGATGGCCTCACTGGGGGCTGCTGACATCCTCAGCACCTTGGAGGCTGCTGCTGAATTTTCCTGCTCCAGAGGCTTGTTCAGCCTGCAGCTCTTCAGTGCAGGAATTCAGTGTCCCAGGGCTCATTAACATTCAGAACTGTTTAACAAGCCAAGCCTCTGGGAATAATTTGATTTTGATTTTCAAATCATTTGTGTTTAATTGGACAGATCTCAGTAGTGTATCCAAAGTGAATGCAATATATTTAAAAAGACAGTGCCAAAAGATATTTTTTACGTCATGTTTAGGTTTTTTTTCCTGTAATTCATTGGTATGTGCAATCTCCAATTGACACTGAATCCAAGTACTGCTCCAGAGGCTTGTTCAGCCTTCAGTTCTTCAGTGCAGGATAATTGTCCCCACCAGGTGAGCTGACACCTGGAGCTTGTTCTCCAAACCCCAGGCCTATGGAAACCACACAATGCCCATTGTGTGAGAAGGGGAACTGGAAGTTCACCAGCCTCAGTGTCCTGCCAGCTCAGCCAGGCCCACTGGAACATTGGGGTCCACGAGCACCAGGGACCACCAGAGAGACCCCAGGACAGAAGAACACATGGGTAAAGGGGAGGGGAAATGTGTTAATGATTTTGGGGAAATGATTATCATATATGTGTTTAGTCCAGGACAATCATTGAATATGTGTGCAAAATACAGAAAATAAACAGAAACTTCCCTGTGCTCAGCCTGCATGGCTTTGGGAGGAGCTCTCCCCGTGCATCCAGCTGAATAAAGAATGCTGCTTCTCAATGCTACACTGGGGTTAAGGAGTTTTCTGTTTTACCGAATTTTTGGTGACACTCCCACTGCCAAGGAAAGCTCTGTCTGCTGCTGTTCACAAACAGAGAAGGGCTGGGGGCAGATGTGGGGCTCGGAGGCTGCCTGGGGCACAGTGACCATGAAATAATCAAGTTTTCAATGTTCTGTGAGAGAAGGAGGGGCAGCAACAAAACTTCTACACTGGAATTAGGAAGGGCAGACTTTGGCCTGTTTAGGATGCAGATTTGGGGAGTATCAAATCAGGTCCTGATTTTTTTAAGGGAAACAGCGTAAAAAAAATGGGTTCAGGAAGGATGGACACGCTTTAAGAGAGTAATCTTAAGGGGGAAGGAGCAGCCTGTCCCAGTGTGGCAAAAGATGAGCAGGTGAGTAAAATGACTGTCCTGGCTACACATGGAGCTTTTTTGGGAATTCAGGGGAAACAGAATCAGCAACTCAGGAAGCGTTCAAGGATGTATTTAGGTTAAGCAAAAAGAAAAGTTGAGAGGTGAAAGCTCAATCAGAACTTAACCTGGCGGCTTCTGTAAAACAACAAAAAATATTTTTATAAAAAAATTTAAACCAAAATGGAGGGAGAAGGAGAACCTCTCCTCTTTATTGGATACAGTGGAGAATATAGTAACTCAAGATAAGGAAAGCTAAGCAACTTAACATCTTGTTTTTCTCAATTTTCAATATTAGGACAGGTTGTCCTCAGGACAAGTGTTCTCCTGAGCTGGTAGATGGGCACAGGGAGCAGAACAGCCCCCTGGAATCCAGCAGGAAGCAGCTGGGGACCTGCTGAGCCACTCAGATGCTCACAGGTGTGTGGGATCAGATGGGATCCATCCCAGGGGGATGAGGGAGCTGGTGGATGAGCTCCCCAAGCTGCTCTCCATCATTTACCATCAGTCCTGGCTCAGCAGGGAGGTCCCAGAGCACTGGAGGTGCCAGTGTGAGCCCATCCCCAAGCAGGGCTGGAAGGAGGAGCTGGGGAACTCCAGGCCTGTCAGCCTGACCTGGGTGCCCGGCAAGGTTATGGAACAGATCACCTTGAGTGCCACCACAGGGCACCCACAGGATGGCCCAGGGATCAGAGCCAGCCAGCGTGGATTGAGGGGTGGCAGGTCCTGCCTGACCAACCTGGTCTCCTTGTATGACCCAGGTGACCCACCTGTGGATGCGGGAAAGGCTGTGGATGTTGTGTGCCTGGACTCCAGCAAAGCCTTTGACACTGTCTCTGACAGCATTCCCTGGAAAAGCTGCAGCCCACGGCTTGGGCAGGTTCCCTCCTCGCTGGGAGATTTAAGAGCTGGCTGGAGGCTGGGCCCAGAGAGTGCTGGGGATGGTGCTGCACCCAGCTGCTGTCCAGGCACTGGTGCTGTCCCCAGGGATCTGTGCTGGGCCCAGCCCTGTTTAATATCTTCACTGATGATCTGGCTGAGGAGATCGAGTCCCCCATTCCCAAATTGCAGATGGCACCAAGCTGGGTGTGAGTGTGGATCTGCTGGAGGGCAGGACAAGAAGACACAGCCTTAAGCTGCACCAGGGGAGGTTCAGGCTGGACAATAGGAAGAAGTTCTTCACAGAAAGGGTGAGTGGGCATTGGAATGGGCTGGCCAGGGGGGAGGTGGCAGAGTCACTGTCCCTCTCCAGTGGCACTCAGTGGCATGGTCTGGGTGACAAGGCAGTATTAGGGCATTGGTTGGACTTGATGATCCCAAAGGTCTTTTCCAGTCTATTTGATTCTGTCATTCTGTGATAATTGGGACACTCTGGGGCCATTGTGACCCTGCAGGGCCTTGTGGAACTAAGGGGACCATGGTGACACCATGCAGCCCCACAGAACCAGGGGTCCATTGTGGTGCTGTGGGGCCAAATGGAACCAGGGAGTGCACGGTGACACTCTGGGTCCTCATGGAACCAAGGAGTCCATTGTGACACTGAGGGGACTTGTGGAACTGCAGAGGCCATGGTGAGAGTGTGGGACCTCATGTGACCATGGGGCCATTGTCACACCCTGGGGCCCCATGGAACCAAGGGGCCACTGTGAAATTGCAGCACCAACAAGAAGACTGTGACCCTGTGAAGCACCATGGAACCAAAGAGTCCATTGTCACATTTTGGGGCCCCATGGAACCAAACAGACCATTGCTGCTCTGCATGGTCTCATGGAACCAAGGAGACCAGTGTGACAGTGCAGGGCCTGGTGTAACCAAGAGGCCATTGTGACCCTGAGGGGCCCCATGGAACCAAGGACATCTTTGCAGGGACGGGATGGACACCAAGCTGGATGGGACCCCAGGTGTTGGGCCATCTGCTGGAGAGGTGACACCAAGCTGGGTCTGCACAGGGGCCCTGGACAGGGCCTGGACAGGATCCAGGGCCCAAATCCAACAAGGTGAGGTTTAACAAGTCCAAGTGCCGGGTCCTGCACTTTGGCCACAACAACGCCCTGCAGCACTACAGGCTGGGGACAGAGTGGCTGGAGAGCAGCCAGGCAGAAAGGGACCTGCAGGGACTGATGGACAGCAGGCTGGACATGAGCCAGCAGTGTGCCCAGGTGGCCAAGAAGGCCAATGGCTCCTGGCCTGGATCAGGAATGGTGTGGCCAGCAGGACCAGAGCTGCTGTGCCAGCACTGATCTGCCCCCAGCTCTGCACACAGACATTGCTGCTGCAGCTCCAGAGAAGGCAACAAAAGGGCATCTCTGCAGAAAACTTTGCTGGGAGATCTTTTAGTTCCTTTAAAGCCACCAGCAGCACAGCCCCTCATTGACAGAGTCTGTGGCCAGGGGAAGGTGGAGAAAAACAAAACGAGAAATGGCAAAAACATTGGCATATCTTTGTGGAAAAGATTAAGAAACTAAAACACAGACAAAAACTTCCAAAGTGAAACCAAGAAGAATTATCAAAGATAACTTTTATTACAAGTGATTGGCAGAAATTGGCCAGCAGTTTAATGTTTCTGAAAGCATCCAGTCATCAGTCTCCACACTGCAGCCTTGAGCTCCTGGTTCCTCAGGCTGTAGATGAGGGGGTTCAGGGCTGGAGGCACCACCGAGTACAGAACTGACAGGGCCAGATCCAGGGATGAGGAGGAGATGGAGGGGGGCTTCAGGTGAGCAAATGTGGCAGTGCTGATAAGCAGGGAGAGCACAGCCAGGTGAGGGAGGCAGGTGGAAAAGGCTTTGTGCCGTCCCTGCTCAGAGGGGATCCTCAGCACAGCCCTGAAGATCTGCACATAGGAGAAAACAATGAACACAAAACAACCAAATGATAAACAGGCACTAACAGCAATGAGCCAAAGTTCCTTGAGGTTGGAGTCTGAGCAGGAGAGCTTGAGGATCTGTGGGATTTCACAGAAGAACTGGCCCAGGGCATTGCCATGGCACAGGGGCAGGGAAAATGTATTGGCCGTGTGCATGAGAGCATGGAGAAAGGCACTGGCCCAGGCAGCTGCTGCCATGTGGGCACAAGCTCTGCTGCCCAGGAGGGTCCCGTAGTGCAGGGGTTTGCAGATGGACACGTAGCGGTCGTAGCACATGACGGTCAGGAGGCAAAGCTCTGCTGAGATGAAGAAGAAAATCAGGAAGACCTGTGCAGCACATCCAGTGTAGGAGATGTTCCTGGTGTTCCAGAGGGAATTGTGCATGGCTTTGGGGACAGTGGTGCAGATGGAGCCCAGGTCGCTGAGGGCCAGGTTGAGCAGGAAGAAGAACATGGGCGTGTGCAGGTGGTGGCCGCAGGCTACGGCGCTGATGATGAGGCCGTTGCCCAGGAGGGCAGCCAGGGAGATGCCCAGCAAGAGGCAGAAGTGCAGGAGCTGCAGCTGCCGCGTGTCTGCCAATGCCAGCAGGAGGAAGTGCCTGATGGAGCTGCTGTTGGACATTTGCTGTGCCTTGGCATGGGGATCTGTAAGAAAAGTAATCATGGAATAGTTGGGTTTGGAGAGGACTTGAAATATCCCAGCACAGCCTGGGGGCACTTTCCCCCCACTGCCTGCCCAGGGCTCTGCTGCCTGGAGCTGTCCCTGCCAGCAGCTGCTTCCCTGTGCCCAGGGCTGGGCCCTGCCAGTGCTGCCAGAGCCCAGCCCAGCCCTGGGGGCTCAGCTCTGCCCTGCAGAGCCCTCCCAGCTCAGGCACTGCCCAGGGGCAGCTCTGGCTCTGCAGGCTCTGATGGCAACGTCAGAGCAACCCTGAGGAGGATGGAAAAGCAACACTGATGCTGCATCTAAGGGGTCCTGTGCTGATTGCTGTTGTTGCCTGGTTTACTCACATCTGGGAGATTTTTTTTTTTTTCAACCTGAACTGAGAGATGAATATCTATGTGCAATTTCCACCCACACAGCAGTAAATTAAATAAGCAAGATTTTCCCTTTTATGCAGCCCCTGCCTTGCTGTGCTCCCTGTATAATCTACTTGGAAATGTTCTGCAGTTAAATGCCATGCTGGGAGCAGCCCTGAACAATGCAGCATCCTCCCCACACAAGGAGAACACTTCCAAGCCTGACCAGCTGTCTCCTCCCACCCAGACCTTGTCCCCCAGTGCTGGGAGCAGCTGCCAGGGCTGGCTGAGAGCTGTCCCTGGCAGGCAGCAGAGTCCCTGCCCCAGCACAGCGCCCTGGGCTGCAGGACCCTGCTCTGCAGGACAGCCCTGGGCACCCCTGGCTGCTCTGCACAAGAGACAATCAGAGAATGTACTCACAGGCTCTGTAGGCATTGGGATGTTCCAGCTGTAGGAGATGGCTCCAGGAGCTGCAGCTGCATTGTCCTGCAGCCAGAGGTTCCTGTGCCAAGGGCTGGCAGGGATTGTGCCCCAGGCACTTCTCAGCCCCTTCCCAGCCCTGACTGATTGAAACTCTCTGTGCCTCTGTGCTGTGCCCGGGCTGGCTGCAGGCAGTGCCCCAGCCCTGCTGGGCTGGCAGAAGAGCTGCTCATCAAGAGAAATGTGCTTTTGAAGCTCTGCTTGGTTACCAGCAGCTGCCTCTGTGCCAGGAGCCCAGCCCAGCTCAGCAGCACAGACACAGCACAAGGACTTTAATGAGCCTCTGGGGCTTTGTGCTCAGGCCCTGAACATCAGTCCCTCAGAGGGAGCTGAAGAAACCTCTCCAGAACTCCAAGTCAGAATCACACTCCAAAGTTTCTTGGACTTTTAATGGGTCCCCCTGAGGGACACGACTGAGCAAGTGTCCCCAGGCCCCAGGCAGAGCAGAGAACTGCAGGCAGTGCTGACAGGTGGGGACAAAGAGAAGCCAAGTCTTGGTGCCCTGGGGCACAGCAGGGTCTGTGCCAGCAAGGGCTGGGAGGAGACACCTTGTCCTGAGGCCCTGGGGCCTCCTGGCACAGCCCCAGCCAGGCTGGGCACTGTCAGCCCCTTGTCCTGCCCTCAGCATCCCCGCCCAGCCCACATCCCAGTGGCCTCAAGGATCTGCTGGAAGGAGTCCCTGGGGAGCCTTGCTCAGCAATGGCCCTGGGGGCTCCTTCATGCTCCCTGCAGGGACTGCAGGTTTTTCAAAGGACTTTGGCTTTGGCTTTTGCCTTGAATTTCTGCGAGGTTTGTGCAATCATGGCCTCCAATTATCTGCTGTAATTAGTCCCTGGAGAGGCTTTGTCAGTAACAACACTCAGTGGGACTCATTGATACTAAGGGGTACTTCACTTTTTTAAGCTACTTGCTGTTTCCCTTTTGATAGAGATTCTATGAGCAGTTTGTGCAATCATGGCCCCAATTATCTGCTTTAATGAGTCCCTTGAGAGCTTTGTACTGACACTCATTGGGGCTCATTAATGCTTTGAAATACTCAAGGTTTTTAAGGTACTTTGGAATTTCCTTTCTACACTCTGAATCTCTGAGAGGTTTTTGTGCCATCCTGGCCACCAATTCCCTCCTCCAAAGAGTCCATGAGGAGCCTGTTTTGGGGATGGACCTCAGTGAGACCCATTCATGCTTTGAGACACTTTGAGTTTTTCCTCTGACTTTGACTCCTGGAAAGGTTTGTGCAATCTCCTCTCAGATCCTGAGATTCAAGAGCTCAGCTCCAAATGCACCACAGGGCTCATTAGGATCAAGCAAGTCCTGACAAACCATGGCTCTGCCTTGATTTCCCTCTGCACTGGGGCAGCTCATCAGAAATGTTTCTGTAGTGCTTTTGGCTTGCCAATTTGAGATTTCTTGGAGAATGCAGCAATTGTTGTGTTTGGTTCAGTGTTGGCTAATTACCACTGCACTCACTAGAATATCCTTACTCATTTCCTGCTGTGAGATAGGATTAGGAAAAAGGCAAGGTAGGCTCAAAACTTCAAAAGGGTAGAAAGAAATGTTTATTAATAGCAAGGAAAAGAAAGAGTAAGAAGCATCAGGATAAAACTTTCAGAACACTTCTCTCTCTACAACCTTTTCTTTCTTACTGACTGAGTAAAGAGACAAACCCTAAAATTTTCAGTCAGTTTATCACTTCTAGAATAGTCTTTCTTCAGTTTACTTAGGGAGAGGAGTCTCTCTCTCATGCTATGGAGACTTCTCCATAAGAAAACAGTTTACTCATGGCTCTCAATTCCCACAAATAGCAGCTGCCAAAAAATCTGCTATCTTGTAGTCCCTCCCATTTTTTCACAGCTTTTCCCACAGCTGTGTTTATGGGTCATCTCAGCTTGTGGGGTATTAGTTTAAAGATGATCTGTCTTAGAGCAAAGGTTCTCTTAATCTTTTTCTGAAATCACCTTCATCTCTGGGAACAGAGATCTTCTTCTTCTCTCCCTGAGGGCACAGGGTCTCATCACTCTGTTCTCTTTCTCTGTGCAAACTTCTATTGGGTCACAGCTACTTCAACATTTGCTTCCTTTAGCATGGAGGCCTTTGCTGAACAAGTCATCTCCCCATACTTTTCAATGCATTATAGGGAAAAAGAGAGTCTGATGTATCAATTGCATCCTTCTCCATAACTTTACAAGAGGATTTGAGCCCCAAGATCAAGGCATCTCTTCATCCCTCCCATCTGGGACTCAACTTCCTCTTCACTGACCTCGGTGTCTTCATGTTGCTCCTCTGTGTGCCTGCATTTTGTCCTTTTCTCTCCTCGAGGGAGGATGGAAGCACTGACAGAGTTCATATCTCACCCGGGGCCTGCAGATGGTTCCGTGACCCGCCAGGCTTCGGTGCTTGCGGCCGGAGCTGTTTTCACGATGGAGGTTTCTGCAGCAGCTGCGCTGGGGGCTGTGTCAGGATGGGCAGCTGGGGCAGGGCCAGGATCTCAGCAGCCAGGCCAGAGCACAGCAGCAGCACGGCCGAGGGGCCGATGGCTTCTCCCCCCCTGCCGGGGGCTTGCGGCTGAAGCCCAGCGGTGGCAGAATCTTGGCGAGCGGCCCGGCCGGGCTGCTCCTGGGGCCCGGCCGGATCCTGGCCGGGCCCGGGCTGGCGGCGGGGGCAGGGCTCAGCAGTGCCCAGATGTTCCCAACTGCAGCCATGGCCCGGCCCGGCCTCGGCCCCGCGCCTCCTGCCCTGCCCGCAGCCGATGGGGCCTGGCGGGGTCCCTGGCAGGGGCCCGGCCCCGGCAGGAGCGCCCGCCCGGCCTGGCTGAGGCGGGGCCGGGTCAGCCTTGTTACCTGTGCCAGCCAGAAGGGAAAGAGACCCTCCCAGGCTTTCTCATCTTTAACATGTGTCTTCACAGAGTTGTGTACAATTTCCTTAGTGGTTTAACAGATTGTCAATTCTCAAAGCTAATTACTGATTGGCTTTTGTCAGACATGGAAGAAACTGCTAGCAGCTTCTCTTAGGGCATCATTTCTGTCATGCAAAACCACCACAACAGCACAGAGCTCCTTTGTCCATATGTAGTGCTCATGTGCCCGAGGCCTCAAAACCCTTCCTTGAGATCTCTGGACCCTCTCCAAGGTGTTTTCAAATGAAAACATTCAGCTCAGAGTCTAAGAAAATCACCAGAGGACAGGACCAGCCTGACCTTCCTATCCTAGCTACGTTTGTCTGGGAGCAATCCTTGGATATACAGAATTTAGGAGGCAAAATTTTAATTTTGGCCATGGTCCTGGACCTGAAGACCGGTTCTTTTTCCATAGGAATGAAGGAACAGAGCCTCAGTATTTCAGCGGCGGAGATGAGAGGTGACAGGCAGTGGTAGACATCCAGAGCTGGCAGGTTTTTGTTCTGAGAGATATCCTTGCATATAGGGAAATTTTATAGGGAGGGTACCAACTTTGGCAATATGCATTTGAAAAGAGGTTCTTTTCATAGCAAGGAAAGCATAGAGCCCCAGTGCTCCAGGAGATGATGAGAGGCAGCCCTTGACATCCCAAGATCCAGCTAGACCTGTCAGGTGGCCCCTGTATGCCACTATTAACATTGCCAATGCATTTTCTCCATTCCTCTGGCAGCAGAATGCAGGCCCCAGTTTGCTTTCACCTAGAAGAGCGTGCAGTACACCTAGAACCGACTGCCCCAGGGTGGAAACACAGTCCCACCATCTGCCATGGACTGATCCAAGCTACACACTAGAACGTGCTCTACTCTGCAGCCGGGAACCATGGCTTGTCCTGGAGCCTTTGGCAGAAAGTGCCTAGTGAAACTCGAGGCCGACCGCTAAGATTCTAGAGTCTAAGCTACAGAGGGTCTGAAGCCAACTATACTCCAACAGAAAAAAAATCTTAGCTGCCTATAAAAAAGAGTCTAAGGCTGCCTCAGAGGTAATAGGCACAAAGCACAACTCCTCCTGGCACCCCCGACTACCGGTGCTGGGGTGGATGTTCAAAACCCTGTGCCAAGGGGCTGGCGGGGATTCTGCCCAGGCACTTCTCAGCCCCTTCCCAGCCCTGACTGATTGAAACTCTCTGTGCCTCTGTGCTGTGCCCGGGCTGGCTGCAGGCAGTGCCCCAGCCCTGCTGGGCTGGCAGAAGAGCTGCTCATCAAGAGAGAAATGTGCTTTTGAAGCTCTGCTTGGTTACCAGCAGCTGCCTCTGTGCCAGGAGCCCAGCCCAGCTCAGCAGCACAGACACAGCACAAGGACTTTAATGAGCCTCTGGGGCTTTGTGCTCAGGCCCCTGAACATCAGTCCCTCAGAGGGAGCTGAAGAAACCTCTCCAGAACTCCAAGTCAGAATCACACTCCAAAGTTTCTTGGACTTTTAATGGGTCCCCCCTGAGGGACACGACTGAGCAAGTGTCCCCAGGCCCCAGGCAGAGCAGAGAACTGCAGGCAGTGCTGACAGGTGGGGACAAAGAAGAAGCCAAGTCTTGGTGCCCTGGGGCACAGCAGGGTCTGTGCCAGCAAGGGCTGGGAGGAGACACACTTGTCCTGAGGCCCTGGGGCCTCCTGGCACAACCCCAGCCAGGCTGGGCACTGTCAGCCCCTTGTCCTGCCCTCAGCATCCCCGCCCAGCCCACATCCCAGTGGCCTCAAGGATCTGCTGGAAGAGTCCCTGGGGAGCCTTTGCTCAGCAATGGCCCTGGGGGCTCCTTCATGCTTCCCTGCAGGGGCTGCAGGTTTTTCAAAGGACTTTGGCTTTGGCTTTTGCCTTGAATTTCTCGAGGTTTGTGCAATCATGGCCTCCAATTATCTGCTGTAATTAGTCCCTGAGAGGCTTTGTCAGTAACAACACTCAGTGGGACTCATTGATACTAAAAGGGTACTTCACTTTTTAAGCTACTTGCTGTTTCCCTTTTGATAGAGATTCTATGAGCAGTTTGTGCAATCATGGCCCCAATTATCTGCTTTAATGAGTCCCTTGAGAGCTTTGTACTGACACTCATTGGGGCTCATTAATACTTTGAAATACTCAAGGTTTTTAAGGTACTTTGGAATTTCCTTTCTACACTCTGAATCTCTGAGAGGTTTTGTGCCATCCTGGCCACCAATTCCCTCCTCCAAGGAGTCCATGAGGAGCCTGTTTTGGGGATGGACCTCAGTGAGACCCATTCATGCTTTGAGACACTTTGAGTTTTCCTCTGACTTTGACTCCTGGAAAGGTTTGTGCAATCTCCTCTCAGATCCTGAGATTCAAGAGCTCAGCTCCAAATGCACCACAGGGCTCATTAGGATCAAGCAAGTCCTGACAAACCATGGCTCTGCCTTGATTTCCCTCTGCACTGGGGCAGCTCATCAGAAATGTTTCTGTAGTGCTTTTGGCTTGCCAATTTGAGATTTCTTGGAGAATGCAGCAATTGTTGTGTTTGGTTCAGTGTTGGCTAATTACCACTGCACTCACTAGAATATCCTTACTCATTTCCTGCTGTGAGATAGGATTAGGAAAAAGGCAAGGTAGGCTCAAAACTTCAAAAGGGTAGAAAGAAATGTTTATTAATAGCAAGGAAAAGAAAGAGTAAGAAGCATCAGGATAAAACTTTCAGAACACTTCTCTCTCTACAACCTTTTCTTTCTTACTGACTGAGTAAAGAGACAAACCCTAAAATTTTCAGTCAGTTTATCACTTCTAGAATAGTCTTTCTTCAGTTTACTTAGGAGAGGAGTCTCTCTCTCGCTATGGAGACTTCTCCATAAAAACAGTTTACTCATGGCTCTCAATTCCCACAAATAGCAGCTGCCAAAAAAAACTCTATCTTGTTGTAGTCCCCCCATTTTTCACAGCTTTTCCCACAGCTGTGTTTATGGGTCATCTCAGCTTGTGGGGTATTAGTTTAAAGATGATCTGTCTTAGAGCAAAGTTCTATACTTAATCTTTTCTGAAATCACCTTCATCTCTGGGAACAGAGATCTTCTTCTTCTCTTCCCCTGAGGGCACAGGGTCTCATCACTCTGTTCTCTTTCTCTGTGCAAACTTCTATTGGGTCACAGCTACTTCAACATTTGCTTCCTTTTAGCATGGGAGGCCTTTGCTGAACAAGTCATCTCCCCATACTTTTCAATGCATTATAGGGAAAAAGAGAGTCTGATGTATCAATTGCATCCTTCTCCATAACTTTACAAAGAGGATTTGAGCCCCAAGATCAAGGCATCTCTTCATCCCTCCCATCTGGGACTCAACTTCCTCTTCACTGACCTCGGTGTCTTCATGTTGCTCCTCTGTGTGCCTGCATTTTGTCCTTTTCTCCCTCGAGGGAGGATGGAAGCACTGACAGAGTTCATATCTCACCCGGGGCCTGCAGATGGTTCCGTGACCCGGCCAGGCTCCGTGCTTGCGCCGGAGCTGTTTTCTGATGGAGGTTTCTGCAGCTGCGCTGGGGCTGTGTCAGGATGGGCCGCGCTGGGGCGGGGCCAGGATCTCAGCAGCCAGGCCAGAGCACAGCAGCAGCACGGCCGGGGGCCGATGGCTTCTCCTCCCCTGCCGGGGCTTCGCGGCTGAAGCCCAGCGGTGGCAGAATCTTGGCAGCCGGCCCGGCCCGGGGCTGCTCCTGGGGCCGGCGGGATCCTGGCCGGGCCCGGCTGGCGGCGGGGCAGGGCTCAGCAGTGCCCAGATGTTCCCAACTGCAGCCATGGCCCGGCCCGGCCTCGCCCCGGCCTCCTCCCCTGCCCTGCCCGGCAGCCGATGGGGCCTGGCGGGGTCCCCTGGCGGCAGGGGCCCGGCCCCACGGCAGGAACCGCCCGGCCCGGCCTGGCTGAGACGGGGGCCGGGTCAGCCTTGTTACCTCTGTGCCAGCCAGAAGGGAAAGAGACCCTCCCAGGCTTTCTCATCTTTAACATGTGTCTTCACAGAGTTGTGTACAATTTCCTTAGTGGTTTAACAGATTGTCAATTCTCAAAGCTAATTACTGATTGGCTTTTTGTCAGACATGGAAGAAACTGCTAGCAGCTTCTCTTAGGGCATCATTTCTGTCATGCAAAACCACCACAACAGCACAGAGCTCCTTTGTCCATATGTAGTGCTCATGTGCCCGAGGCCTCAAAACCCTTCCTTGAGAGATCTCTGGACCCTCTCCAAGGTGTTTTCAAATGAAAACATTCAGCTCAGAGTCTAAGAAAATCACCAGAGGACAGGACCAGCCTGACCTTCCTATCCTAGCTACGTTTGTCTGGGAGCAATCCTTGGATATACAGAATTTAGGAGGCAAAATTTTAATTTTGGCCATGGTCCTTGGACCTGAAGACCGGTTCTTTTCCATAGGAATGAAGGAACAGAGCCTCAGTATTTCAGCGGCAGATGAGAGGTGACAGGCAGTGGTAAAGACATCCAGAGCTGGCAGGTTTTGTTCTGAGAGATATCCTTGCATATAGGAAATTTTATAGGGAGGGTACCAACTTTGGCAATATGCATTTGAAAAGAGGTTCTTTTCATAGCAAGGAAAGCATAGAGCCCCAGTGCTCCAGGAGATGATGAGAGGCAGCCCTTGACATCCCAAGATCAGCTAGACCTGTCAGGTGGCCCCTGTATGCCACTATTAACATTGCCAATGCATTTTTCTCCATTCCTCTGGCAGCAGAATGCAGGCCCCAGTTTGCTTTCACCTAGAAGAGCGTGCAGTACACCTAGAACCGACTGCCCCAGGAGTGGAAACACAGTCCCACCATCTGCCATGGACTGATCCAAGCTACACTAGAACGTGCTCTACTCTGCAGCCGGGAACCATGGCTTGTCCTGGAGCCTTTGGCAGAAAGTGCCTAGTGAAACTCGAGGCCGACCGCTAAGATTCTAGAGTCGAAGCTACAGAGGGTCTGAAGCCAACTATACTCCAACAGAGAAAAAAATCTTAGCTGCCTATAAAAGAGTCTAGGCTGCCTCAGAGGTAATAGGCACAAAAGCACAACTCCTCCTGGCACCCCGACTACCGGTGCTGGGGTGGATGTTCAAAGCAAACGTTCCCTCTATGCACCATGCCACCAGCACCACATGGAGCAAATAAATTGCTGTTATCACACAGCGCGCCTGTATTGGAAACCCGAATCGCCCTGAGATTCTAGAAATAATTACAAACTGGCCAGAAAGTGAAAATTTTAGTCTCACTGATGAAGAAAAACAAGAAGTGACACAAGCTGAAGAAGCTCCACCATATAACCAGCTGCCAGCAGAAGATACACGATACGCTCTTTTTACTGATGGTTCTTGCCGCATTGTGGGAATGAACCGAAGTAGAAAGCAGCTGTATAGAGCCCCACACGACAAGTTGCACAAGCTACCAAAAGAGAAAGTAGATCAAGCCAGCTTGCTGAACTCAAAGCTGTTCAGCTGGCCCTGGACATTGCTAAGAGAGAGAAGTGGCCAAAGCTCTACCTTTACACTGATTCATAGATAGTAGCCAACGCACTGTGGGGATGGCTGGAAAAGTAGAAAAAAGCCAACTGGCAGCGTAAGAGAAAACTGATCTGAGCTGCTGATGAATAGAAAGACATTGCCGCTCAGTTAGAGAAGCTACCTGTGAAAGTCCGTCATGTTGATGCCCATGTCCCCAAGAGTCAAGCTAATGAAGAACACCAAAATAATGAGCAAGTAAACCAAGCTACAAAGATAGAGGTGTCAAAGATAGACTTAAATTGGCAACATAAAGAAGAGTTATTCCTAGCTCGATAAGCCCATGATGCCTCAGGCCATCAGAGTAGAGATGCCACCTATAAGTAGGCACGAGACCGAGGAGTAGATTTAACCATAGACAGTATTTCTCAAGTTATCCATGACTGTGAAACATGTGCTGCCATCAAACAGGCCAAGCGATTGAAGCCCCTGTAGTATAGTGAGCAGTAGTCTAAGTACAAGTATAGAGAAGCCTAGCAGATTGACTACATCACACTGCCCCAGACACGCCAAAGCAAGCGCTACGTGCTCACAATAGTAGAAGCCACCACTGGATGGTTGGAAACCTACCCTGTGCCTCATGCCACTACCCGTAACACTATCCTGGGCCTGGAAAAGCAAATTCTGTAGAGACATAGTACCCCTGAGAAGATTGAGTCAGACAACAAGACTCATTTTAAGAACAGCCTTATCAGCACTTGGGCTAGAGAACATAGTATTGAGTAAGTGTACCACATCCCCTACCACGCACCAGCTGCAAGCAAAGTAAAGAAGTACAACAGACTGTTAAAAACCACATTAAAAGCATTAAGTAGAAGATCTTTCAAAAACTGGGAGCAGCATCTGGCAAAAGCCACCTAGTTAGTTAATACCCGAAGCTCTACTAACCGAGTGAGCCCTGCCCAATCTGAGTCTTTGCATAGAGTAGATAGAGACAAAGTCCCAGTAGTACATGTCAGATGTTTGTTAGAGAAGACAATTTAGATTAATTCTGCCTCGAATACAGACAAACCCATTCGTAGAGTTGTTTTTGCTCAGAGACCAAGTTACACATAGTAAATAATGCAAAAAGATGAGAGAACACGATGTGTACCTCAGAGAGATCTAATTGTTGAGTGAGACCTATGTGTAAATATCACTGTTTGCTGAATGCTGTTACCATTGTCTGTGTATAGCTGTATAATAGATGTATAATGTATGTGTTTGTAGAGTTAAATTTATATTAGTTTTAGTAGTAAGCAGACGATATAGAGATAAGGAATAGAATGTCCTAAGTTGACTATATGATGCTTTTATCCCCAAATCGTCTCATTAGTTTATGCTGAATAATAATAAGTTTTGCACCTTTAAGACTTGTTACAGAGAGTGAAAAGAGAGAGAGAAGAATCGCACAGTTCTTTTTTTTTCTTAGCTCAGACATTGCGTACTCCCAGCATTCCTCCTCCAAGACTGTGTTGTCTGCAGACAGACAGGCGGCAGGACGAAGCTCTCCTTTTGCTTTTGGTTAGTTTTAGCTAGCTGAAGCAAAAGAAGGAGTCCCAGACTGTGGTTTTTCTTTTC
>NW_022148413.1:0-186914 GCF_901933205.1 Camarhynchus parvulus
ACCCAGCCACGGGCACTCCCAGCCCAGAGAGCCAAACGCGTCCTGGGCTGCATGCAAAGCAGCGTGGGCAGCAGGGCCAGGAGGGGATTCTGCCCCTCTGCTCTGCTCTGGTGAGAGCCCACCTGGAACCCTGCATCCAGCTCTGGGCTCCCAGCACAGGGGGACATGGAACTGTTGGGAGTGAGTCCAGAGGAGGGTCACTAAGATGATTAGAGAGATGGAGCACTTCTCCTATGGAGAAAGGCTGAGAAAATTGGGATGGTTCAGCCTGGAAAAGAGAAGGTGGGCTTCCAGCACCTGAAGGGAGACTACAATAGAGATGCAGACTTTGGGCAAGATCATGTAGTGACAGGTCAAGAGCAAATGGCTCTAAGCCGAAGGAGGGGTAGGTTCAGGTTCAGTATTAGGAAGAAGTTCTTTACTATAAAGGTGGCGAGGCACTGGAACAGGTTGCCCAGAAGCTGTGGATGCTACATGCCTGAAGTGTTCAAGGCCAGGTTGGACGGGGCTTTGAGCAATTTGTCTAGTGAAAGGTGTCCCTGCCCACTGCAGTGGGGTTGGAATGGTCAGTCTTTAATGTCCCTTCCAACAAAATCCATTGGGTGCAAATGCTTTGCACAAGACCATGTAGATGATGTCAGCTCCCCCCTCAATGATCACCTCTATAATCCCATTACAGAAGGCCACCACACTGGGCAGGCATGATTTGCCCTTAATGAAGCCACACTCGCTGTCACCAACCACCTCCTTATTTTGTATACGCCTTACTACAGTTTCCATGGGGATTACACCAGGCACAGAGGTGAGACTGACTGGCCTGTAGTTCCACAGGTCTTTATATCACAAGATGACAGAATAACAAAATGGCTAATGTTGGAAGGAATCTCAGCAGGCCATTTGACCCAACCTCCCAGCTTAAGGAGGATTATTCTAGACCCCATGGCACAAAATTGCATCCAGTACTGTTTTCTATCAGTTTGCAAGCTGCACCCACAATGGCAGTGTTTTGCTGCTTCGTTCTTCGCCTTTAGCGTCTCTTGTCACCTACACATTAGCAAAAGCTTTCCCACTATGTCTTGCAAGGAGAAACTCTGCCAGGACAGAAAACATCTCCTATCGTGTTCTAGAGGTTGCACAAAGGTTTGCAGAGTGTTTTGCACCAAAGAAAAGAATGTCGTCCAAAACTCATTCTATTGAAATATTCACGTCAAAGCAAAAGGCAGGAGAGTGGTAAGGTACTGTTTTCTATCAGTTTGCAAGCTGCACCCACAATGCCAGTGTTGTGCTGCTTCGTTCTTCGCCTTTAGCGTCTCTTGTCACCTACACCTTAGCAAAAGCTTTCCCACTATGTCTCGCAAGGAGAAACTGTGCCAGGACAGAAAACATCTCCTATCGTGTTCTAGAGGTTGCACAAAGGTTTGCAGAGTGTTTTGCACCAAGGAAAAGAAAGTCGTCCAAAACTCCTTCTATTGCAATATTCATGTGAATGCAAAAGGCAGGAGAGTGGTAAGGTACTGTTTTCTATCAGTTTGCAAGCTGCACCCACAGTGCAAGTGTTGTACTGCTTCGTTCTTCACCTGTGGGAAGATGCCGCTCTCTCCGGCACGGGAGGCGAAAAGCGGCTTCTTCGGCGCAAAAGAGCATTGTGAGTGTTTTGCCCGGGGCTCTGGAGCGCGGCTTCTACCGAAAAGACGGCGAGGGCGGCTCGAGAGCTCTGTATCTTCGTCTTTAGCGTCTCTTGTCACTTACACCTTAGCAAAAATCTTTCCCACTATGTCTCGCAAGGAGAAACTGTGCCAGGACAGAAAACATCTCCTATCGTGTTCTAGAGGTTGCACAAAGCTTTGCAGAGTGTTTTGCACCAAGGAAAAGAAAGTCGTCCAAAACTCCTTCTATTGCAATATTCATGTGAATGCAAAAGGCAGGAGAGTGGTAAGGTACTGTTTTCTATCAGTTTGCAAGCTGCACACACAATGCCAGTGTTGTGCTGCTTCGTTCTTCGCCTTTGGGAAGATGCCGCTCTCTCCGGCTACCGGAGTAAATCGGCTTCTTCGCAAAAGCATTGCGTGGCTCAGGCTCTAAAGGCTTAGCTTCGAGAGCTCCTATCCTTCGCACCTACAACATAGCAAAAAGCTTTCCCACTATGTCTCGCAAGGAGAAACTCTGCCAAGAGAGAAAACATCTCCTATCGTGTTCTAGAGGTTGCACAAATTTAATTTTAAAAAAAAAAAAAAAAAAATTTTTAATAATTTCCAGGACATAAACATCTCCTATCTTGTCTAGAGGTTGCACAAATGTTTGCAGAGTGTTTTGCACCAAGGAAAAGAAAGTCGTCCAAAACTCCTTCTATTACAATATTCATGTGAATGCAAAAGGCAGGAGAGTGGTAAGGTACTGTTTTCTATCAGTTTGCAAGCTGCACCCACAATGCCAGTGTTGTGCTGCTTCGTTCTTCGCCTTTAGCATCTCTTGTCACCTACACCTTAGCAAAAAGCTTTCCCACTATGTCTCGCAAGGAGAAACTGTGCCAGGACAGAAAACATCTCCTATCGTGTTCTAGAGGTTGCACAAAGCTTTGCAGAGTGTTTTGCACCAAGGAAAAGAAAGTCGTCCAAAACTCCTTCTATTGCAATATTCATGTGAATGCAAAAGGCAGGAGAGTGGTAAGGTACTGTTTGCTATCAGTTTGCAAGCTGCACCCACAATGCCAGTGTTGTGCTGCTTCGTTCTTCGCCTTTAGCGTCTCTTGTCACCTACACCTTAGAAAAAGCTTTCCCACTATGTCTCGCAAGGAGAAACTGTGCCAGGACAGAAAACATCTCCTATCGTGTTCTAGAGGTTGCACAAAGGTTTGCAGAGTGTTTTGCACCAAGGAAAAGAAAGTCGTCCAAAACTCCTTCTATTGCAATATTCATGTGAATGCAAAAGGCAGGAGAGTGGTAAGGTACTGTTTTCTATCAGTTTGCAAGCTGCACCCACAATGCCAGTGTTGTGCTGCTTCGTTCTTTCGCCTTTAGCGTCTCTTGTCACCTACACCTTAGCAAAAAGCTTTCCCACTATGTCTCGCAAGGAGAAACTGTGCCAGGACAGAAAACATCTCCTATCGTGTTCTAGAGGTTGCACAAAGGTTTGCAGAGTGTTTTGCACCAAGGAAAAGAAAGTCGTCCAAAACTCCTTCTATTGCAATATTCATGTGAATGCAAAAGGCAGGAGAGTGGTAAGGTACTGTTTTCTATCAGTTTGCAAGCTGCACCCACAATGCCAGTGTTGTGCCGCTTCGTTCTTCGCCCTTAGCGTCTCTTGTCACATAAAACTTAGCAAAAAGCTTTCCCACTATGTCTCGCAAGGAGAAACTGTGCCAGGACAGAAAACATCTCCTATCGTGTTCTAGAGGTTGCACAAAGGTTTGCAGAGTGTTTTGCACCAAGGAAAAGAAAGTCGTCCAAAACTCCTTCTATTGCAATATTCATGTGAATGCAAAAGGCAGGAGAGTGGTAAGGTACTGTTTTCTATCAGTTTGCAAGCTGCACCCACAATGCCAGTGTTGTGCTGCTTCGTTCTTACGCCTTTAGCGTCTCTTGTCACCTACACCTTAGAAAAAGCTTTCCCACTATGTCTCGCAAGGAGAAACTGTGCCAGGACAGAAAACATCTCCTATCGTGTTCTAGAGGTTGCACAAAGGTTTGCAGAGTGTTTTGCACCAAGGAAAAGAAAGTCGTCCAAAACTCCTTCTATTGCAATATTCATGTGAATGCAAAAGGCAGGAGAGTGGTAAGGTACTGTTTTCTATCAGTTTGCAAGCTGCACCCACAATGCCAGTGTTGTGCTGCTTCGTTCTTCGCCTTTGAGCGTCTCTTGTCACCTACAACTTAGAAAAAGCTTTCCCACTATGTCTCGCAAGGAGAAACTGTGCCAGGACAGAAAACATCTCCTATCGTGTTCTAGAGGTTGCACAAAGGTTTGCAGAGTGTTTTGCACCAAGGAAAAGAAAGTCGTCCAAAACTCCTTCTATTGCAATATTCATGTGAATGCAAAAGGCAGGAGAGTGGTAAGGTACTGTTTTCTATCAGTTTGCAAGCTGCACACACAATGCCAGTGTTGTGCTGCTTCGTTTCTTTAGCACTCTTTTGTCACCTACACCTTAGAAAAAGCTTTCCCACTATGTCTCGCAAGGAGAAACTGTGCCAGGACAGAAAACATCTCCTATCGTGTTCTAGAGGTTGCACAAAGGTTTGCAGAGTGTTTTGCACCAAGGAAAAGAAAGTCGTCCAAAACTCCTTCTATTGCAATATTCATGTGAATGCAAAAGGCAGGAGAGTGGTAAGGTACTGTTTTCTATCAGTTTGCAAGCGGCACACACAATGCCAGTGTTGTGCTGCTTCGTTCTTAGCCTTTAAGCGTCTCTTGTCACCTACACCTTAGCAAAAAGCTTTCCCACTATGTCTCGCAAGGAGAAACTGTGCCAGGACAGAAAACATCTCCTATCGTGTTCTAGAGGTTGCACAAAGGTTTGCAGAGTGTTTTGCACCAAGGAAAAGAAAGTCGTCCAAAACTCCTTCTATTGCAATATTCATGTGAATGCAAAAGGCAGGAGAGTGGTAAGGTACTGTTTTCTATCAGTTTGCAAGCTGCACCCACAATGCCAGTGTTGTGCTGCTTCGTTCTTCGCCTTTAGCGTCTCTTGTCACCTACACCTTAGAAAAAGCTTTCCCACTATGTCTCGCAAGGAGAAACTGTGCCAGGACAGAAAACATCTCCTATCGTGTTCTAGAGGTTGCACAAAGGTTTGCAGAGTGTTTTGCACCAAGGAAAAGAAAGTCGTCCAAAACTCCTTCTATTGCAATATTCATGTGAATGCAAAAGGCAGGAGAGTGGTAAGGTACTGTTTTCTATCAGTTTGCAAGCTGCACCCATAATGCCAGTGTTGTACTGCTTCGTTCTTCGCCTTTGGGAAGATGCCGCTCTCTCCGGCTACCGGAGGCGAAGAAGCCTCTCGGCTAAGGCGCAATTCTGCAAGTTTCGCCGGCGCTCCCGAGCGCGGCTTCTGCCGAAAGAGCAGGCGAGGGGGCGGCTTAGCTTCGAGAGCTCCGTATCTTGATCTTTAGCGTCTCCTGTCACCTACACCTCTACGAAAAAGCTTTCCCACTATGTCTCGCAAGGAGAAACTGTGCCAGGACAGAAAACATCTCCTATCGTATTCTAGAGGTTGCACAAAAGTTTGCAGAGTGTTTTGCACCAAGGAAAAGAAAGTCGTCCAAAACTCCTTCTATTACAATATTCATGTGAATGCAAAAGGCAGGAGAGTGGTAAGGTACTGTTTTCTATCAGTTTGCAGGCTGCACCCACAATGCCAGTGTTGTGCTGCTTCGTTCTTCACCTTTAGCGTCTCTTGTCACCTACACCTTAGAAAAAGCTTTCCCACTATGTCTCGCAAGGAGAAACTGTGCCAGGACAGAAAACATCGCCTATCGTGTTCTAGAGGTTGCACAAAGGTTTGCAGAGTGTTTTGCACCAAGGAAAAGAAAGTCGTCCAAAACTCCTTCTATTACAATATTCATGTGAATGCAAAAGGCAGGAGAGTGGTAAGGTACTGTTTTGTATCAGTTTGCAAGCTGCACCCACAATGCCAGTGTTGTGCTGCTTCGTTCTTCGCCTTTAGCGTCTCTTGTCACCTACACCTTAGAAAAAGCTTTCCCACTATGTCTCGCAAGGAGAAACTGTGCCAGGACAGAAAACATCTCCTATCGTGTTCTAGAGGTTGCACAAAGGTTTGCAGAGTGTTTTGCACCAAGGAAAAGAAAGTCGTCCAAAACTCCTTCTATTGCAATATTCATGTGAATGCAAAAGGCAGGAGAGTGGTAAGGTACTGTTTTCTATCAGTTTGCAAGCTGCACCCACAATGCCAGTGTTGTGCTGCTTCGTTCTTGGCCTTTAGCGTCTCTTGTCACCTAAACCTTAGAAAAAGCTTTCCCACTGTGTCTCGCAAGGAGAAACTCTGCCAAGACAGAAAACATCTCCTATCATCTTCTAGAGGTTGCACAAAGGTTTGCAGAGTGTTTTGCACCAAGGAAAAGAAAGTCGTCCAAAACTCCTTCTATTGCAATATTCATGTGAATGCAAAAGGCAGGAGAGTGGTAAGGTACTGTTTTCTATCAGTTTGCAAGCTGTACCCACAATGCCAGTGTTGTGCTGCTTCGTTCTTCGCCTTTAGCTTCTCTTGTCACCTACACCTTAGAAAAAGCTTTCCCACTATGTCTCGCAAGGAGAAACTGTGCCAGGACAGAAAACATCTCCTATCGTGTTCTAAAGGTTGCACAAAGGTTTGCAGAGTGTTTTGCACCAAGGAAAAGAAAGTCGTCCAAAACTCCTTCTATTGCAATATTCATGTGAATGCAAAAGGCAGGAGAGTGGTCAGGTACTGTTTTCTATCATTTTGCAATCTGCAAACACAATGCCAGTGTTGTGTTGCTTTCGGTCTCTTTCACCTAATTAAAAAGATACTATGTCTCTCAAGGAGAAACTGTGCCAGGACAGAAAACATCTCCTATCGTGTTCTAGAGGTTGCACAAAGGTTTGCAGAGTGTTTTGCACCAAGGAAAAGAAAGTCGTCCAAAACTCCTTCTATTGCAATATTCATGTGAATGCAAAAGGCAGGAGAGTGGTAAGGTACTGTTTTCCATCAGTTTGCACAACGCCACAATGCCAGTGTGCTATCTTCGTTCCCTTTAGCGTCTCTTGTCACCTACAACTTAGCAAAAAGCTTTCCCACTATGTCTCGCAAGGAGAAACTGTGCCAGGACAGAAAACATCTCCTATCGTGTTCTAGAGGTTGCACAAATGTTTGCAGAGTGTTTTGCACCAAGGAAAAAAAAATCGTCCAAAACTCCTTCTATTGCAATATTCATGTGAATGCAAAAGGCAGGAGAGTGGTAAGGTACTGTTTTCTATCAGTTTGCAAGCTGCACACACAATGCCAGTGTTGTCCTGCTTCGTTCTTCGCCTTTGGGAAGATGCTCTCTTCTCACCTACACTAGAAAAAGCCACTAGCGCAAGGAGAAACTTCCACCACGGACGCAAGAAACAAACGCAGAGCGCTTACCCAAGGAGGTCCGTATCTTCGTCTTAAACCCGTCTCTTGTCACCTATACATTAGCAAAAAGCTTTCCCACTATGTCTCGCAAGGAGAAACTGTGCCAAGACAGAAAACATCTCCTATCGTGTTCTAGAGGTTGCACAAGCGTTTGCAGAGTGTTTTTGCACCAAGGAAAAGAAAGTCGTCCAAAACTCCTTCTATTGCAATATTCATGTGAATGCAAAAGGCAGGAGAGTGGTAAGGTACTGTTTTCTATCAGTTTGCAAGCTGCACCCACAATGCCAGTGTTGTGCTGCTTCGTTCTTCGCCTTTAGCGTCTCTTGTCACCTACACCTTAGAAAAAGCTTTCCCACTATGTCTCGCAAGGAGAAACTGTGCCAGGACAGAAAACATCTCCTATCGTGTTCTAGAGGTTGCACAAAGGTTTGCAGAGTGTTTTGCACCAAGGAAAAGAAAGTCGTCCAAAACTCCTTCTATTGCAATATTCATGTGAATGCAAAAGGCAGGAGAGTGGTAAGGTACTGTTTTCTATCAGTTTGCAAGCTGCACCCACAATGCCAGTGTTGTGCTGCTTCGTTCTGCCTTTAGCGTCTCTTGTCACCTACACCTTTGGGAAAAGCTTTCTCACTATGTCTCGCAAGGAGAAACTGTGCCAGGACAGAAAACATCTTCTATCGTGTTCTAGAGGTTGCACAAAGTTTGCAGAGTGTTTTGCACCAAGGAAAAGTCGTCCAAAACTCCTTGTACTCAATATTCATGTGAATGCAAAAGGAGGAGAGTGAAACGTTTATCAGTTTGCAAGCTGCACACACAATGCCAGTGCTTGCTTCGTTTCTTTTAGCCTTCTCTTGTCACCTACACCTTAGAAAAAGCTTTCCCACTATGTCTCGCAAGGAGAAACTGTGCCAGGACAGAAAACATCTCCTATCGTGTTCTAGAGGTTGCACAAAGGTTTGCAGAGTGTTTTGCACCAAGGAAAAGAAAGTCGTCCAAAACTCCTTCTATTACAATATTCATGTGAATGCAAAAGGCAGGAGAGTGGTAAGGTACTGTTTTCTATCAGTTTGCAAGCTGCACCCACAATGCCAGTGTTGTGTGCTTCGTTCTTCGCCTTTAGCGTCTCTTGTCACCTACACCTTAGAAAAAGCTTTCCCACTATGTCTCGCAAGGAGAAACTGTGCCAGGACAGAAAACATCTCCTATCGTGTTCTAGAGGTTGCACAAAGGTTTGCAGAGTGTTTTGCACCAAGGAAAAGAAAGTCGTCCAAAACTCCTTCTATTACAATATTCATGTGAATGCAAAAGGCAGGAGAGTGGTAAGGTACTGTTTTCTATCAGTTTGCAAGCTGCACCCACAATGCCAGTGTTGTGCTGCTTCGTTCTTGGCCTTTAGCGTCTCTTGTCACCTACACCTTAGCAAAAAGCTTTCCCACTATGTCTCGCAAGGAGAAACTGTGCCAGGACAGAAAACATCTCCTATCGTGTTCTAGAGGTTGCACAAAGGTTTGCAGAGTGTTTTGCACCAAGGAAAAGAAAGTCGTCCAAAACTCCTTCTATTGCAATATTCATGTGAATGCAAAAGGCAGGAGAGTGGTAAGGTACTGTTTTCTATCAGTTTGCAAGCTGCACCCACAATGCCAGTGTTGTGCCGCTTCGTTCTTTAGCCTTTAGCGTCTCTTGTCACCTACACCTTAGCAAAAGCTTTCCCACTATGTCTCGCAAGGAGAAACTGTGCCAGGACAGAAAACATCTCCTATCGTGTTCTAGAGGTTGCACAAAGGTTTGCAGAGTGTTTTGCACCAAGGAAAAGAAAGTCGTCCAAAACTCCTTCTATTGCAATATTCATGTGAATGCAAAAGGCAGGAGAGTGGTAAGGTACTGTTTTCTATCAGTTTGCAAGCTGCACCACAATGCCAGTGTTGTGCTGCTTCGTTCTTCGCCTTTAGCGTCTCTTGTCACCTACACCTTAGAAAAAGCTTTCTCACTATGTCTCGCAAGGAGAAACTGTGCCAGGACAGAAAACATCTCCTATCGTGTTCTAGAGGTTGCACAAAGGTTTGCAGAGTGTTTTGCACCAAGGAAAAGAAAGTCGTCCAAAACTCCTTCTATTGCAATATTCATGTGAATGCAAAAGGCAGGAGAGTGGTAAGGTACTGTTTTCTATCATTTTGCAAGCTGCACACACAATGCCAGTGTTGTGCTGCTTCGTTCTTCGCCTTTGGGCCGTTATGTCACCTACACCTTAGAAAAGCTTTCCCACTATGTGTCGAAGGAGAAACTGTGCCAGGACAGAAAACATCTCCTATCGTGTTCTAGAGGTTGCACAAAGGTTTGCAGAGTGTTTTGCACCAAGGAAAAGAAGTCGTCCAAAACTCCTCTATTGCAATATTCATGTGAATGCAAAAGGCAGGAGAGTGGTAAGGTACGTTTTCTATCAGTTTGCAAACTGCACCCACAATGCCAGTGTTGTGCCCTTCGCTCTTCGTCTTTAGCGTCTCTTGTCACCTACACCTTAGAAAAAGCTTTCCCACTATGTCTCGCAAGGAGAAACTGTGCCAGGACAGAAAACATCTCCTATCGTGTTCTAGAGGTTGCACAAAGGTTTGCAGAGTGTTTTGCACCAAGGAAAAGAAAGTCGTCCAAAACTCCTTCTATTGCAATATTCATGTGAATGCAAAAGGTAGGAGAGTGGTAAGGTACTGTTTTCTATCAGTTTGCAAGCTGCACACACAATGCCAGTGTTGTGCTGCTTCGTTCTTTGTACCTACTTGGGAAGATGCCGCTTTCTCACTATGTCTCGCAAGGAGAAACTGTGCCAGGACAGAAAACATCTCCTATCGTGTTCTAGAGGTTGCACAAAGGTTTGCAGAGTGTTTTGCACCAAGGAAAAGAACTGCGTCCAAAACTCCCTCTTACAATATTCATGTGAATGCAAAAGGCAGGAGAGTGGTAAGGTACTGTTTTCTATCAGTTTGCAAGCTGCACCCACAATGCCAGTGTTGTGCTGCTTATCTTCGTCCTTTAGCGTCTCTTGTCACCTACACCTTAGAAAAAGCTTTCCCACTATGTCTCGCAAGGAGAAACTGTGCCAGGACAGAAAACATCTCCTATCGTGTTCTAGAGGTTGCACAAAGGTTTGCAGAGTGTTTTGCACCAAGGAAAAGAAAGTCGTCCAAAACTCCTTCTATTGCAATATTCATGTGAATGCAAAAGGCAGGAGAGTGGTAAGGTACTGTTTTCTATCAGTTTGCAAGCTGCACCCACAATGCCAGTGTTGTGCTGCTTCGTTCTTCAGCCTTTAGCGTCTCTTGTCACCTACAACTTAGAAAAAGCTTTCCCACTATGTCTCGCAAGGAGAAACTGTGCCAGGACAGAAAACATCTCCTATCGTGTTCTAGAGGTTGCACAAAGGTTTGCAGAGTGTTTTGCACCAAGGAAAAGAAAGTCGTCCAAAACTCCTTCTATTGCAATATTCATGTGAATGCAAAAGGCAGGAGAGTGGTAAGGTACTGTTTTCTATCAGTTTGCAAGCTGCACCCACAATGCCAGTGTTGTGCTGCTTCGTTTTTTGTCCTTTAGCGTCTCTTGTCACCTACACCTTAGCAAAAGCTTTTTCACTATGTCTCCGCAAGGAGAAACTGTGCCAGGACAGAAAACATCTCCTATCGTGTTCTAGAGGTTGCACAAAGGTTTGCAGAGTGTTTTGCACCAAGGAAAAGAAAGTCGTCCAAAACTCCTTCTATTGCAATATTCATGTGAATGCAAAAGGCAGGAGAGTGGTAAGGTACTGTTTTCTATCAGTTTGCAAGCTGCACCCACAATGCCAGTGTTGTGTTCGTCGTTCTTCGCCTTTAGCGTCTCTTGTCACCTACACCTTAGAAAAAGCTTTCCCACTATGTCTCGCAAGGAGAAACTGTGCCAGGACAGAAAACATCTCCTATCGTGTTCTAGAGGTTGCACAAAGGTTTGCAGAGTGTTTTGCACCAAGGAAAAGAAAGTCGTCCAAAACTCCTTCTATTGCAATATTCATGTGAATGCAAAAGGCAGGAGAGTGGTAAGGTACTGTTTTCTATCAGTTTGCAAGCTGCACACACAATGCCAGTGTTGTGCTGCCGTTCGTTCTTTCACCTTTGGGAAGATGCTTGTCTCCGGCTACCGGAGGAAGAGGTCTCCACAAAGAGATTGCCGGCCGTCCAGCCCTCGCTCGGCAAAAGCAGGAGGGGGGCGTTTTCCCAGTTTGCGAGAGCTCCCTATCTTCGTTTTTAGCGTCTCTTGTCACCTACAACTTAGCAAAAGCTTTCCCACTATGTCTCGCAAGGAGAAACTGTGCCAGGACAGAAAACATCTCCTATCGTGTTCTAGAGGTTGCACAAAGGTTTGCAGAGTGTTTTGCACCAAGGAAAAGAAAGTCGTCCAAAACTCCTTCTATTGCAATATTCATGTGAATGCAAAAGGCAGGAGAGTGGTAAGGTACTGTTTTCTATCAGTTTGCAAGCTGCACCCACAATGCCAGTGTTGTGCTGCTTCGTTCTTCGTCTTTAGCGTCTCTTGTCACCTACACCTTAGCAAAAGCTTTCCCACTATGTCTCGCAAGGAGAAACTGTGCCAGGACAGAAAACATCTCCTATCGTGTTCTAGAGGTTGCACAAAGGTTTGCAGAGTGTTTTGCACCAAGGAAAAGAAAGTCGTCCAAAACTCCTTCTATTACAATATTCATGTGAATGCAAAAGGCAGGAGAGTGGTAAGGTACTGTTTTCTATCAGTTTGCAAGCTGCACCCACAATGCCAGTGTTGTGCTGCTTCGTTTCTTCGCCTTTAGCGTCTCTTGTCACCTACACCTTAGAAAAAGCTTTCCCACTATGTCTCGCAAGGAGAAACTGTGCCAGGACAGAAAACATCTCCTATCGTGTTCTAGAGGTTGCACAAAGGTTTGCAGAGTGTTTTGCACCAAGGAAAAGAAAGTCGTCCAAAACTCCTTCTATTGCAATATTCATGTGAATGCAAAAGGCAGGAGAGTGGTAAGGTACTGTTTTCTATCAGTTTGCAAGCTGCACCCACAATGCCAGTGTTGTGCTGCTTCGTTCTTGTCCTTTAGCGTCTCTTGTCACCTACACCTTAGAAAAAGCTTTCCCACTATGTCTCGCAAGGAGAAACTGTGCCAGGACAGAAAACATCTCCTATCGTGTTCTAGAGGTTGCACAAAGGTTTGCAGAGTGTTTTGCACCAAGGAAAAGAAAGTCGTCCAAAACTCCTTCTATTGCAATATTCATGTGAATGCAAAAGGCAGGAGAGTGGTAAGGTACTGTTTTCTATCAGTTTGCAAGCTGCACCCACAATGCCAGTGTTGTGCTGCTTCGTTCTTCGCCTTTAGCGTCTCTTGTCACCTACACCTTAGAAAAAGCTTTCCCACTATGTCTCGCAAGGAGAAACTGTGCCAGGACAGAAAACATCTCCTATCGTGTTCTAGAGGTTGCACAAAGGTTTGCAGAGTGTTTTGCACCAAGGAAAAGAAAGTCGTCCAAAACTCCTTCTATTACAATATTCATGTGAATGCAAAAGGCAGGAGAGTGGTAAGGTACTGTTTTCTATCAGTTTGCAAAGCTGCACCCACAATGCCAGTGTTGTGCTGCTTCGTTCTTCGCCTTTAGCGTCTCTTGTCACCTACAACTTAGAAAAAGCTTTCCCACTATGTCTCGCAAGGAGAAACTGTGCCAGGACAGAAAACATCTCCTATCGTGTTCTAGAGGTTGCACAAAGGTTTGCAGAGTGTTTTGCACCAAGGAAAAGAAAGTCGTCCAAAACTCCTTCTATTACAATATTCATGTGAATGCAAAAGGCAGGAGAGTGGTAAGGTACTGTTTTCTATCAGTTTGCAAGCTGCACCCACAATGCCAGTGTTGTGCTGCTTCGTTCTTCGCCTTTAGCGTCTCTTGTCACCTACACCTTAGAAAAAGCTTTCCCACTATGTCTCGCAAGGAGAAACTGTGCCAGGACAGAAAACATCTCCTATCGTGTTCTAGAGGTTGCACAAAGGTTTGCAGAGTGTTTTGCACCAAGGAAAAGAAAGTCGTCCAAAACTCCTTCTATTACAATATTCATGTGAATGCAAAAGGCAGGAGAGTGGTAAGGTACTGTTTTCTATCAGTTTGCAAGCTGCACACACAATGCCAGTGTTGTGCTGCTTCGTTCGTTTTTCCCTTTGGCAAGATGCGCTTTCTCACATGTCTACAAGGAGAAACTGTGCCAGGACAGAAAACATCTCCTATCGTGTTCTAGAGGTTGCACAAAGGTTTGCGAGTGTTTTGCACCAGAAAGAAAGTCGTCCAAAACTCCTTCTATCAATTCATGTGAATGCAAAAGGCAGGAGAGTGGTAAGGTACTGTTTTCTATCAGTTTGCAAACTGCACACACAATGCCAGAGGTCTGTATCTTCGTCCTTTAGCGTCTCTTGTCACCTACACCTTAGAAAAAGCTTTCCCACTATGTCTCGCAAGGAGAAACTGTGCCAGGACAGAAAACATCTCCTATCGTGTTCTAGAGGTTGCACAAAGGTTTGCAGAGTGTTTTGCACCAAGGAAAAGAAAGTCGTCCAAAACTCCTTCTATTACAATTTTCATGTGAATGCAAAAGGCAGGAGAGTGGTAAGGTACTGTTTTCTATCAGTTTGCAAACTGCACCCACAATGCCAGTGTTGTGCTGCTTCGTTCTTCGCCTTTAGCGTCTCTTGTCACCTACACCTTAGAAAAAGCTTTTCCACTATGTCTCGCAAGGAGAAACTGTGCCAGGACAGAAAACATCTCCTATCGTGTTCTAGAGGTTGCACAAAGGTTTGCAGAGTGTTTTGCACCAAGGAAAAGAAAGTCGTCCAAAACTCCTTCTATTACAATTTTCATGTGAATGCAAAAGGCAGGAGAGCGGTAAGGTAGTGTTTTCTATCAGTTTGCAAGCTGCACCCACAATGCCAGTGTTGTGCTGCTTCGTTCTTCGCCTTTAGCGTCTCTTGTCACCTACACCTTAGAAAAAGCTTTCCCACTATGTCTCGCAAGGAGAAACTGTGCCAGGACAGAAAACATCTCCTATCGTGTTCTAGAGGTTGCACAAAGGTTTGCAGAGTGTTTTGCACCAAGGAAAAGAAAGTCGTCCAAAACTCCTTCTATTACAATATTCATGTGAATGCAAAAGGCAGGAGAGTGGTAAGGTACTGTTTTCTATCAGTTTGCAAGCTGCACCCACAATGCCAGTGTTGTGCTGCTTCGTTCTTCGCCTTTAGCGTCTCTTGTCACCTACACCTTAGAAAAAGCTTTCCCACTATGTCTCGCAAGGAGAAACTGTGCCAGGACAGAAAACATCTCCTATCGTGTTCTAGAGGTTGCACAAAGGTTTGCAGAGTGTTTTGCACCAAGGAAAAGAAAGTCGTCCAAAACTCCTTCTATTACAATATTCATGTGAATGCAAAAGGCAGGAGAGTGGTAAGGTACTGTTTTCTATCAGTTTGCAAAGCTGCACCCACAATGCCAGTGTTGTGCTGCTTCGTTCTTCGCCTTTAGCGTCTCTTGTCACCTACACCTTAGAAAAAGCTTTCCCACTATGTCTCGCAAGGAGAAACTGTGCCAGGACAGAAAACATCTCCTATCGTGTTCTAGAGGTTGCACAAAGGTTTGCAGAGTGTTTTGCACCAAGGAAAAGAAAGTCGTCCAAAACTCCTTCTATTACAATATTCATGTGAATGCAAAAGGCAGGAGAGTGGTAAGGTACTGTTTTCTATCAGTTTGCAAGCTGCACCCACAATGCCAGTGTTGTGCTGCTTCGTTCTTTGGCCTTTAGCGTCTCTTGTCACCTACACCTTAGCAAAAGCTTTCCCACTATGTCTCGCAAGGAGAAACTGTGCCAGGACAGAAAACATCTCCTATCGTGTTCTAGAGGTTGCACAAAGGTTTGCAGAGTGTTTTGCACCAAGGAAAAGAAAGTCGTCCAAAACTCCTTCTATTACAATATTCATGTGAATGCAAAAGGCAGGAGAGTGGTAAGGTACTGTTTTCTATCAGTTTGCAAACTGCACCCACAATGCCAGTGTTGTGCTGCTTCGTTTCTTCGCCTTTAGCGTCTCTTGTCACCTACACCTTAGAAAAAGCTTTCCCACTATGTCTCGCAAGGAGAAACTGTGCCAGGACAGAAAACATCTCCTATCGTGTTCTAGAGGTTGCACAAAGGTTTGCAGAGTGTTTTGCACCAAGGAAAAGAAAGTCGTCCAAAACTCCTTCTATTACAATATTCATGTGAATGCAAAAGGCAGGAGAGTGGTAAGGTACTGTTTTCTATCAGTTTGCAAAGCTGCACCCACAATGCCAGTGTTGTGCTGCTTCGTTCTTTTAGCCTTTAGCGTCTCTTGTCACCTACACCTTAAGAAAAAGCTTTCCCACTATGTCTCGCAAGGAGAAACTGTGCCAGGACAGAAAACATCTCCTATCGTGTTCTAGAGGTTGCACAAAGGTTTGCAGAGTGTTTTGCACCAAGGAAAAGAAAGTCGTCCAAAACTCCTTCTATTACAATATTCATGTGAATGCAAAAGGCAGGAGAGTGGTAAGGTACTGTTTTCTATCAGTTTGCAAGCTGCACCCACAATGCCAGTGTTGTGCTGCTTCGTTTCTTGTCCTTTAAGCGTCTCTTGTCACCTACACCTTAGAAAAAGCTTTCCCACTATGTCTCGCAAGGAGAAACTGTGCCAGGACAGAAAACATCTCCTATCGTGTTCTAGAGGTTGCACAAAGGTTTGCAGAGTGTTTTGCACCAAGGAAAAGAAAGTCGTCCAAAACTCCTTCTATTACAATATTCATGTGAATGCAAAAGGCAGGAGAGTGGTAAGGTACTGTTTTCTATCAGTTTGCAAGCTGCACCCACAATGCCAGTGTTGTGCTGCTTCTTGTTCTTCGCCTTTAGCGTCTCTTGTCACCTACAACTTAGAAAAAGCTTTCCCACTATGTCTCGCAAGGAGAAACTGTGCCAGGACAGAAAACATCTCCTATCGTGTTCTAGAGGTTGCACAAAGGTTTGCAGAGTGTTTTGCACCAAGGAAAAGAAAGTCGTCCAAAACTCCTTCTATTACAATATTCATGTGAATGCAAAAGGCAGGAGAGTGGTAAGGTACTGTTTTCTATCAGTTTGCAAGCTGCACCCACAATGCCAGTGTTGTGCTGCTTCTTTCTTCGCCTTTAGCGTCTCTTGTCACCTACACCTTAGAAAAAGCTTTCCCACTATGTCTCGCAAGGAGAAACTGTGCCAGGACAGAAAACATCTCCTATCGTGTTCTAGAGGTTGCACAAAGGTTTGCAGAGTGTTTTGCACCAAGGAAAAGAAAGTCGTCCAAAACTCCTTCTATTACAATATTCATGTGAATGCAAAAGGCAGGAGAGTGGTAAGGTACTGTTTTCTATCAGTTTGCAAGCTGCACCCACAATGCCAGTGTTGTGCTGCTTCGCTTTTTGGCTTTAGGCGTCTCTTGTCACCTACACCTTAGAAAAAGCTTTCCACTATGTCTCGCAAGGAGAAACTGTGCCAGGACAGAAAACATCTCCTATCGTGTTCTAGAGGTTGCACAAAGGTTTGCAGAGTGTTTTGCACCAAGGAAAGAAAAGTCGTCCAAAACTCCTTCTATTACAATATTCATGTGAATGCAAAAGGCAGGAGAGTGGTAAGGTACTGTTTTCTATCAGTTTGCAAGCTGCACACACAATGCCAGTGTTGTGCCGTTGCTTTTTGTCCTTTAGCGTCTCTTGTCACCTACACCTTAGAAAAAGCTTTCCCACTATGTCTCGCAAGGAGAAACTGTGCCAGGACAGAAAACATCTCCTATCGTGTTCTAGAGGTTGCACAAAGGTTTGCAGAGTGTTTTGCACCAAGGAAAAGAAAGTCGTCCAAAACTCCTTCTATTACAATATTCATGTGAATGCAAAAGGCAGGAGAGTGGTAAGGTACTGTTTTCTATCAGTTTGCAAGCTGCACCCACAATGCCAGTGTTGTTGTGCTTTTTCGCCTTTAGCGTCTCTTGTCACCTACATTAGAAAAAGCTTTCGCACTATGTCTCGCAAGGAGAAACTGTGCCAGGACAGAAAACATCTCCTATCGTGTTCTAGAGGTTGCACAAAGTTAAGAGTATTTTGCACCAAGAGAAAAAAAGTCGTCCAAAACTCCTTCTATTACAATATTCATGTGAATGCAAAAGGCAGGAGATGTATCCTGTTTTCTATCAGTTTGCAAGCTGCACCCACAATGCCAGTGTTGCTTGGCTTCTCTTCCTTTTAGCGTCTCTTGTCACCTACACCTTAGAAAAAGCTTTCCCACTATGTCTCGCAAGGAGAAACTGTGCCAGGACAGAAAACATCTCCTATCGTGTTCTAGAGGTTGCACAAAGGTTTGCAGAGTGTTTTGCACCAAGGAAAAGAAAGTCGTCCAAAACTCCTTCTATTACAATTTTCATGTGAATGCAAAAGGCAGGAGAGTGGTAAGGTACTGTTTTCTATCAGTTTGCAAGCTGCACCCACAATGCCAGTGTTGTGCTGCTTCGTTCTTTCGCCTTTTAGCGTCTCTTGTCACCTACACCTTAGAAAAAGCTTTCCCACTATGTCTCGCAAGGAGAAACTGTGCCAGGACAGAAAACATCTCCTATCGTGTTCTAGAGGTTGCACAAAGGTTTGCAGAGTGTTTTGCACCAAGGAAAAGAAAGTCGTCCAAAACTCCTTCTATTACAATTTTCATGTGAATGCAAAAGGCAGGAGAGTGGTAAGGTACTGTTTTCTATCAGTTTGCAAGCTGCACCCACAATGCCAGTGTTGTGCTGCTTTCGTTCTTCGCCTTTAGCGTCTCTTGTCACCTACAACTTAGAGAAAAGCTTTCCCACTATGTCTCGCAAGGAGAAACTGTGCCAGGACAGAAAACATCTCCTATCGTGTTCTAGAGGTTGCACAAAGGTTTGCAGAGTGTTTTGCACCAAGGAAAAGAAAGTCGTCCAAAACTCCTTCTATTACAATATTCATGTGAATGCAAAAGGCAGGAGAGTGGTAAGGTACTGTTTTCTATCAGTTTGCAAGCTGCACACACAATGCCAGTGTTGTGCTGCTTCGTTCTTGGCCTTTAGCGTCTCTTGTCACCTACACCTTAGAAAAAGCTTTCCCACTATGTCTCGCAAGGAGAAACTGTGCCAGGACAGAAAACATCTCCTATCGTGTTCTAGAGGTTGCACAAAGGTTTGCAGAGTGTTTTGCACCAAGGAAAAGAAAGTCGTCCAAAACTCCTTCTATTACAATATTCATGTGAATGCAAAAGGCAGGAGAGTGGTAAGGTACTGTTTTCCATCAGTTTGCAAGCTGCACACACAATGCCAGTGTTGTGCTGCTTTGTTCGTTCTGCGTCTTTAGCGTCTCTTGTCACCTACACCTTAGAAAAAGCTTTCCCACTATGTCTCGCAAGGAGAAACTGTGCCAGGACAGAAAACATCTCCTATCGTGTTCTAGAGGTTGCACAAAGGTTTGCAGAGTGTTTTGCACCAAGGAAAAGAAAGTCGTCCAAAACTCCTTCTATTGCAATATTCATGTGAATGCAAAAGGCAGGAGAGTGGTAAGGTACTGTTTTCTATCAGTTTGCAAGCTGCACCCACAATGCCAGTGTTGTGCTGCTTCGTTCTTGGCCTTTAACGTCTCTTGTCACCTACACCTTAGAAAAAGCTTTCCCACTATGTCTCGCAAGGAGAAACTGTGCCAGGACAGAAAACATCTCCTATCGTGTTCTAGAGGTTGCACAAAGGTTTGCAGAGTGTTTTGCACCAAGGAAAAGAAAGTCGTCCAAAACTCCTTCTATTACAATATTCATGTGAATGCAAAAGGCAGGAGAGTGGTAAGGTACTGTTTTCTATCAGTTTGCAAGCTGCACCCACAATGCCAGTGTTGTGCTGCTTCGTTCTTTTGCCTTTAGCGTCTCTTGTCACCTACACCTTAGAAAAAGCTTTCCCACTATGTCTCGCAAGGAGAAACTGTGCCAGGACAGAAAACATCTCCTATCGTGTTCTAGAGGTTGCACAAAGATTTGCAGAGTGTTTTGCACCAAGGAAAAGAAAGTCGTCCAAAACTCCTTCTATTACAATATTCATGTGAATGCAAAAGGCAGGAGAGTGGTAAGGTACTGTTTTCTATCAGTTTGCAAGCTGCACCCACAATGCCAGTGTTGTGCTGCTTCGTTCTTCGCCTTTAGCGTCTCTTGTCACCTACACCTTAGAAAAAGCTTTCCCACTATGTCTCGCAAGGAGAAACTGTGCCAGGACAGAAAACATCTCCTATCGTGTTCTAGAGGTTGCACAAAGGTTTGCAGAGTGTTTTGCACCAAGGAAAAGAAAGTCGTCCAAAACTCCTTCTATTACAATATTCATGTGAATGCAAAAGGCAGGAGAGTGGTAAGGTACTGTTTTCTATCAGTTTGCAAGCTGCACACACAATGCCAGTGTTGTGCTGCTTCGTTCTTCGCCTTTGGGCCGTCTCTTACGGCCCTTCGTCTTTACCTCTTAGCAAAAGCTTTCCCAATATGTCTCGCAAGGAGAAACTGTGCCAGGACAGAAAACATCTCCTATCGTGTTCTAGAGGTTGCACAAAGGTTTGCAGAGTGTTTTGCACCAAGGAAAAGAAAGTCGTCCAAAACTCCTTCTATTACAATATTCATGTGAATGCAAAAGGCAGGAGAGTGGTAAGGTACTGTTTTCTATCAGTTTGCAAGCTGAACCCACAATGCCAGTGTTGTGCTGCTTCGTTCTTTGCCTTTAGCGTCTCTTGTCACCTACACCTTAGAAAAAGCTTTCCCACTATGTCTCGCAAGGAGAAACTGTGCCAGGACAGAAAACATCTCCTATCGTGTTCTAGAGGTTGCACAAAGGTTTGCAGAGTGTTTTGCACCAAGGAAAAGAAAGTCGTCCAAAACTCCTTCTATTACAATATTCATGTGAATGCAAAAGGCAGGAGAGTGGTAAGGTACTGTTTTCTATCAGTTTGCAAGCTGCACCCACAATGCCAGTGTTGTGCTGCTTCGTTCTTCGCCTTTAGCGTCTCTTGTCACCTACACCTTAAGAAAAAGCTCTCACTATGTCTCGCAAGGAGAAACTGTGCCAGGACAGAAAACATCTCCTATCGTGTTCTAGAGGTTGCACAAAGGTTTGCAGAGTGTTTTGCACCAAGGAAAAGAAAGTCGTCCAAAACTCCTTCTATTACAATATTCATGTGAATGCAAAAGGCAGGAGAGTGGTAAGGTACTGTTTTCTATCAGTTTGCAAGCTGCACCCACAATGCCAGTGTTGTGTATCGTTCCTTGTCTTTAGCGTCTCTTGTCACCTACACCTTAGCAAAAAGCTTTCCCACTATGTCTCGCAAGGAGAAACTGTGCCAGGACAGAAAACATCTCCTATCGTGTTCTAGAGGTTGCACAAAGGTTTGCAGAGTGTTTTGCACCAAGGAAAAGAAAGTCGTCCAAAACTCCTTCTATTACAATATTCATGTGAATGCAAAAGGCAGGAGAGTGGTAAGGTACTGTTTTCTATCAGTTTGCAAGCTGCACCCACAATGCCAGTGTTGTGCTGCTTCGTTCTTCGCCTTTAGCGTCTCTTGTCACCTACACCTTAGAAAAAGCTTTCCCACTATGTCTCGCAAGGAGAAACTGTGCCAGGACAGAAAACATCTCCTATCGTGTTCTAGAGGTTGCACAAAGGTTTGCAGAGTGTTTTGCACCAAGGAAAAGAAAGTCGTCCAAAACTCCTTCTATTACAATATTCATGTGAATGCAAAAGGCAGGAGAGTGGTAAGGTACTGTTTTCTATCAGTTTGCAAGCTGCACCCACAATGCCAGTGTTGTGCTGCTTCGTTCTTCGCCTTTAGCGTCTCTTGTCACCTACACCTTAGAAAAAGCTTTCCCACTATGTCTCGCAAGGAGAAACTGTGCCAGGACAGAAAACATCTCCTATCGTGTTCTAGAGGTTGCACAAAGGTTTGCAGAGTGTTTTGCACCAAGGAAAAGAAACTCGTCCAAAACTCCTTCTATTACAATATTCATGTGAATGCAAAAGGCAGGAGAGTGGTAAGGTACTGTTTTCTATCAGTTTGCAAGCTGCACACACAATGCCAGTGTTGTGCTGCTTCGTTCTTGTCCTTTAGCGTCTCTTGTCACCTACACCTTAGAAAAAGCTTTCCCACTATGTCTCGCAAGGAGAAACTGTGCCAGGACAGAAAACATCTCCTATCGTGTTCTAGAGGTTGCACAAAGGTTTGCAGAGTGTTTTGCACCAAGGAAAAGAAAGTCGTCCAAAACTCCTTCTATTTCAATATTCATGTGAATGCAAAAGGCAGGAGAGTGGTAAGGTACTGTTTTCTATCAGTTTGCAAGCTGCACACACAATGCCAGTGTTGTGCTGCTTCGTTCATGGCCTTTAGCGTCTCTTGTCACCTACACCTTAGAAAAAGCTTTCTCACTATGTCTCGCAAGGAGAAACTGTGCCAGGACAGAAAACATCTCCTATCGTGTTCTAGAGGTTGCACAAAGGTTTGCAGAGTGTTTTGCACCAAGGAAAAGAAAGTCGTCCAAAACTCCTTCTATTACAATATTCATGTGAATGCAAAAGGCAGGAGAGTGGTAAGGTACTGTTTTCTATCAGTTTGCAAGCTGCACACACAATGCCAGTGTTGTGCTGCTTCGTTTTGTCCTTTAGCGTCTCTTGTCACCTACACCTTAGAAAAAGCTTTCTCACTATGTCTCGCAAGGAGAAACTGTGCCAGGACAGAAAACATCTCCTATCGTGTTCTAGAGGTTGCACAAAGGTTTGCAGAGTGTTTTGCACCAAGGAAAAAAAAGTCGTCCAAAACTCCTTCTATTACAATTTTCATGTGAATGCAAAAGGCAGGAGAGCGGTAAGGTAGTGTTTTCTATCAGTTTGCAAGCTGCACCTACAATGCCAGTCTTGTGCTGCTTCGTTCTTCTCCTTTAGCGTCTCTTGTCACCTACACCTTAGAAAAAGCTTTCCCACTATGTCTCGCAAGGAGAAACTGTGCCAGGACAGAAAACATCTCCTATCGTGTTCTAGAGGTTGCACAAAGGTTTGCAGAGTGTTTTGCACCAAGGAAAAGAAAGTCGTCCAAAACTCCTTCTATTACAATATTCATGTGAATGCAAAAGGCAGGAGAGTGGTAAGGTACTGTTTTCTATCAGTTTGCAAGCTGCACCCACAATGCCAGTGTTGTGCTGCTTCGTTTCTTAGCCTTTTAGCGTCTCTTGTCACCTACACCTTAGAAAAAGCTTTCCCACTATGTCTCGCAAGGAGAAACTGTGCCAGGACAGAAAACATCTCCTATCGTGTTCTAGAGGTTGCACAAAGGTTTGCAGAGTGTTTTGCACCAAGGAAAAGAAAGTCGTCCAAAACTCCTTCTATTACAATTTTCATGTGAATGCAAAAGGCAGGAGAGTGGTAAGGTACTGTTTTCTATCAGTTTGCAAGCTGCACCCACAATGCCAGTGTTGTGCTGCTTCGTTCTTCGCCTTTAGCGTCTCTTGTCACCTACACCTTAGAAAAAGCTTTCTCACTATGTCTCGCAAGGAGAAACTGTGCCAGGACAGAAAACATCTCCTATCGTGTTCTAGAGGTTGCACAAAGGTTTGCAGAGTGTTTTGCACCAAGGAAAAGAAAGTCGTCCAAAACTCCTTCTATTACAATATTCATGTGAATGCAAAAGGCAGGAGAGTGGTAAGGTACTGTTTTCTATCAGTTTGCAAGCTGCACCCACAATGCCAGTGTTGTGCTGCTTCGTTCTTTTGCCTTTAGCGTCTCTTGTCACCTACACCTTAGAAAAAGCTTTCACTATGTCTCGCAAGGAGAAACTGTGCCAGGACAGAAAACATCTCCTATCGTGTTCTAGAGGTTGCACAAAGGTTTGCAGAGTGTTTTGCACCAAGGAAAAGAAACTCGTCCAAAACTCCTTCTATTACAATATTCATGTGAATGCAAAAGGCAGGAGAGTGGTAAGGTACTGTTTTCCATCAGTTTGCAAACTGCACCCACAATGCCAGTGTTGTGCTGCTTCGTTCTTCGCCTTTAGCGTCTCTTGTCACCTACACCTTAGAAAAAGCTTTCCCACTATGTCTCGCAAGGAGAAACTGTGCCAGGACAGAAAACATCTCCTATCGTGTTCTAGAGGTTGCACAAAGGTTTGCAGAGTGTTTTGCACCAAGGAAAAGAAAGTCGTCCAAAACTCCTTCTATTACAATATTCATGTGAATGCAAAAGGCAGGAGAGTGGTAAGGTACTGTTTTCCTATCAGTTTGCAAGCTGCACCCACAATGCCAGTGTTGTGCTGCTTTGTTCTTCGCCTTTAGCGTCTCTTGTCACCTACACCTTAGAAAAAGCTTTCCCACTATGTCTCGCAAGGAGAAACTGTGCCAGGACAGAAAACATCTCCTATCGTGTTCTAGAGGTTGCACAAAGGTTTGCAGAGTGTTTTGCACCAAGGAAAAGAAAGTCGTCCAAAACTCCTTCTATTACAATTTTCATGTGAATGCAAAAGGCAGGAGAGTGGTAAGGTACTGTTTTCTATCAGTTTGCAAGCTGCACCCACAATGCCAGTGTTGTGCTGCTTCGTTCTTCGCCTTTAGCGTCTCTTGTCACCTACACCTTAGAAAAAGCTTTCCCACTATGTCTCGCAAGGAGAAACTGTGCCAGGACAGAAAACATCTCCTATCGTGTTCTAGAGGTTGCACAAAGGTTTGCAGAGTGTTTTGCACCAAGGAAAAGAAAGTCGTCCAAAACTCCTTCTATTGCAATATTCATGTGAATGCAAAAGGCAGGAGAGTGGTAAGGTACTGTTTTCTATCAGTTTGCAAGCTGCACCCACAATGCCAGTGTTGTGCTGCTTCTTTCTTGGCCTTTAGCGTCTCTTGTCACCTACACCTTAGAAAAAGCTTTCTCACTATGTCTCGCAAGGAGAAACTGTGCCAGGACAGAAAACATCTCCTATCGTGTTCTAGAGGTTGCACAAAGGTTTGCAGAGTGTTTTGCACCAAGGAAAAGAAAGTCGTCCAAAACTCCTTCTATTACAATATTCATGTGAATGCAAAAGGCAGGAGAGTGGTAAGGTACTGTTTTCTATCAGTTTGCAAGCTGCACCCACAATGCCAGTGTTGTGCTGCTTCGTTCTTGTCCTTTAGCGCTCTCTTGTCACCTACACCTTAGAAAAGCTTTCCCACTATGTCTCCGGCAAGGAGAAACTGTGCCAGGACAGAAAACATCTCCTATCGTGTTCTAGAGGTTGCACAAAGGTTTGCAGAGTGTTTTGCACCAAGGAAAAGAAAGTCGCTCCAAAACTCCTTCTATTACAATATTCATGTGAATGCAAAAGGCAGGAGAGTGGTAAGGTACTGTTTTCTATCAGTTTGCAAGCTGCACACACAATGCCAGTGTTGTGCTGCTTCGTCTCTTGTCCTTTAGCGTCTCTTGTCACCTACACCTTAGGAAAAAGCTTTCCCACTATGTCTCGCAAGGAGAAACTGTGCCAGGACAGAAAACATCTCCTATCGTGTTCTAGAGGTTGCACAAAGGTTTGCAGAGTGTTTTGCACCAAGGAAAAGAAAGTCGTCCAAAACTCCTTCTATTACAATATTCATGTGAATGCAAAAGGCAGGAGAGTGGTAAGGTACTGTTTTCTATCAGTTTGCAAGCTGCACCCACAATGCCAGTGTTGTGCTGCTTCGTTCTTTCGCCTTTAGCGTCTCTTGTCACCTACACCTTAGAAAAAGCTTTCCCACTATGTCTCGCAAGGAGAAACTGTGCCAGGACAGAAAACATCTCCTATCGTGTTCTAGAGGTTGCACAAAGGTTTGCAGAGTGTTTTGCACCAAGGAAAAGAAAGTCGTCCAAAACTCCTTCTATTGCAATATTCATGTGAATGCAAAAGGCAGGAGAGTGGTAAGGTACTGTTTTCTATCAGTTTGCAAGCTGCACCCACAATGCCAGTGTTGTGCTGCTTCGTTCTTCGCCTTTAGCGTCTCTTGTCACCTACACCTTAGCAAAAAGCTTTCCCACTATGTCTCGCAAGGAGAAACTGTGCCAGGACAGAAAACATCTCCTATCGTGTTCTAGAGGTTGCACAAAGGTTTGCAGAGTGTTTTGCACCAAGGAAAAGAAAGTCGTCCAAAACTCCTTCTATTACAATATTCATGTGAATGCAAAAGGCAGGAGAGTGGTAAGGTACTGTTTTCTATCAGTTTGCAAGCTGCACCCACAATGCCAGTGTTGTGCTGCTTCGTTCTTCGTCTTTTAGCGTCTCTTGTCACCTACACCTTAGAAAAAGCTTTCCCACTATGTCTCGCAAGGAGAAACTGTGCCAGGACAGAAAACATCTCCTATCGTGTTCTAGAGGTTGCACAAAGGTTTGCAGAGTGTTTTGCACCAAGGAAAAGAAAGTCGTCCAAAACTCCTTCTATTGCAATATTCATGTGAATGCAAAAGGCAGGAGAGTGGTAAGGTACTGTTTTCTATCAGTTTGCAAGCTGCACCCACAATGCCAGTGTTGTGCTGCTTCGTTCTTCGCCTTTAGCGTCTCTTGTCACCTACAACTTAGAAAAAGCTTTCCCACTATGTCTCGCAAGGAGAAACTGTGCCAGGACAGAAAACATCTCCTATCGTGTTCTAGAGGTTGCACAAAGGTTTGCAGAGTGTTTTGCACCAAGGAAAAGAAAGTCGTCCAAAACTCCTTCTATTACAATATTCATGTGAATGCAAAAGGCAGGAGAGTGGTAAGGTACTGTTTTCTATCAGTTTGCAAGCTGCACACACAATGCCAGTGTTGTGCTGCTTCGTTCTTCGCCTTTGGGAAGCATCTCTTGTCACCTACAACTTAGAAAAAGCTTTCCCACTATGTCTCGCAAGGAGAAACTGTGCCAGGACAGAAAACATCTCCTATCGTGTTCTAGAGGTTGCACAAAGGTTTGCAGAGTGTTTTGCACCAAGGAAAAGAAAGTCGTCCAAAACTCCTTCTATTACAATATTCATGTGAATGCAAAAGGCAGGAGAGTGGTAAGGTACTGTTTTCTATCAGTTTGCAAGCTGCACACACAATGCCAGTGTTGTGCTTCGTTTTTTGTCCTTTTAGCGTCTCTTGTCACCTACACCTTAGAAAAAGCTTTCCCACTATGTCTCGCAAGGAGAAACTGTGCCAGGACAGAAAACATCTCCTATCGTGTTCTAGAGGTTGCACAAAGGTTTGCAGAGTGTTTTGCACCAAGGAAAAGAAAGTCGTCCAAAACTCCTTCTATTACAATATTCATGTGAATGCAAAAGGCAGGAGAGTGGTAAGGTACTGTTTTCTATCAGTTTGCAAGCTGCACCCACAATGCCAGTGTTGTGCTGCTTCGTTCTTCGCCTTTAGCGTCTCTTGTCACCTACACCTTAGAAAAAGCTTTCCCACTATGTCTCGCAAGGAGAAACTGTGCCAGGACAGAAAACATCTCCTATCGTGTTCTAGAGGTTGCACAAAGGTTTGCAGAGTGTTTTGCACCAAGGAAAAGAAAGTCGTCCAAAACTCCTTCTATTACAATATTCATGTGAATGCAAAAGGCAGGAGAGTGGTAAGGTACTGTTTTCTATCAGTTTGCAAGCTGCACCCACAATGCCAGTGTTGTGCTGCTTCGTTCCTTGTCCTTTAGCGTCTCTTGTCACCTACACCTTAGAAAAAGCTTTCCCACTATGTCTCGCAAGGAGAAACTGTGCCAGGACAGAAAACATCTCCTATCGTGTTCTAGAGGTTGCACAAAGGTTTGCAGAGTGTTTTGCACCAAGGAAAAGAAAGTCGTCCAAAACTCCTTCTATTGCAATATTCATGTGAATGCAAAAGGCAGGAGAGTGGTAAGGTACTGTTTTCTATCAGTTTGCAAGCTGCACCCACAATGCCAGTGTTGTGCTGCTTCGTTGTTGGCCTTTTCACCTAACTTGTATTAGAAGAAGCCTTTCTCACTATGTTCGCAAGGAGAAACTGTGCCAGGACAGAAAACATCTCCTATCGTGTTCTAGAGGTTGCACAAAGGTTTGCAGAGTGTTTTGCACCAAGGAAAAGCTCGTCCAAAACTCCTTCTATTACAATATTCATGTGAATGCAAAAGGCAGGAGAGTGGTAAGGTTTTCCATCAGTTTGCAAACTGCACACACAATGCCAGTGTTGTGCTGCTTATCTTGGGCCTTTAGCGTCTCTTGTCACCTACACCTTAGGAAAAAGCTTTCCCACTATGTCTCGCAAGGAGAAACTGTGCCAGGACAGAAAACATCTCCTATCATGTTCTAGAGGTTGCACAAAGGTTTGCAGAGTGTTTTGCACCAAGGAAAAGAAAGTCGTCCAAAACTCCTTCTATTACAATATTCATGTGAATGCAAAAGGCAGGAGAGTGGTAAGGTACTGTTTTCTATCAGTTTGCAAGCTGCACCCACAATGCCAGTGTTGTGCTGCTTCGTTCTTCGCCTTTAGCGTCTCTTGTCACCTACACCTTAGCAAAAGCTTTCCCACTATGTCTCGCAAGGAGAAACTGTGCCAGGACAGAAAACATCTCCTATCGTGTTCTAGAGGTTGCACAAAGGTTTGCAGAGTGTTTTGCACCAAGGAAAAGAAAGTCGTCCAAAACTCCTTCTATTACAATATTCATGTGAATGCAAAAGGCAGGAGAGTGGTAAGGTACTGTTTTCTATCAGTTTGCAAGCTGCACCCACAATGCCAGTGTTGTGCTGCTTCGTTCTTCGCCTTAATGTCTCTTGTCACCTACAGCTTAGCAAAAGCTTTCCCACTATGTCTCGCAAGGAGAAACTGTGCCAGGACAGAAAACATCTCCTATCGTGTTCTAGAGGTTGCACAAAGGTTTGCAGAGTGTTTTGCACCAAGGAAAAGAAAGTCGTCCAAAACTCCTTCTATTACAATATTCATGTGAATGCAAAAGGCAGGAGAGTGGTAAGGTACTGTTTTCTATCAGTTTGCAAGCTGCACCCACAATGCCAGTGTTGTACTGCTTCGTTCTTCGCCTTTGGGAACCTCTCATGTCACCTACAACTTAAAAGCTTTTCTCACTATGTCTCGCAAGGAGAAACTGTGCCAGGACAGAAAACATCTCCTATCGTGTTCTAGAGGTTGCACAAAGGTTTGCAGAGTGTTTTGCACCAAGGAAAAGAAAGTCGTCCAAAACTCCTTCTATTACAATATTCATGTGAATGCAAAAGGCGGAGAGTGGTAAGGTACTGTTTTCTATCAGTTTGCAAGCTGCACCCACAATGCCAGTGTTGTGTATCTTCGTTCTTTAGCGTCTCTTGTCACCTACACCTTAGCAAAAAGCTTTCCCACTATGTCTCGCAAGGAGAAACTGTGCCAGGACAGAAAACATCTCCTATCGTGTTCTAGAGGTTGCACAAAGGTTTGCAGAGTGTTTTGCACCAAGGAAAAGAAAGTCGTCCAAAACTCCTTCTATTACAATATTCATGTGAATGCAAAAGGCAGGAGAGTGGTAAGGTACTGTTTTCTATCAGTTTGCAAGCTGCACCCACAATGCCAGTGTTGTGCTGCTTCGTTCTTCGCCTTTAGCGTCTCTTGTCACCTACACCTTAGAAAAAGCTTTCCCACTATGTCTCGCAAGGAGAAACTGTGCCAGGACAGAAAACATCTCCTATCGTGTTCTAGAGGTTGCACAAAGGTTTGCAGAGTGTTTTGCACCAAGGAAAAGAAAGTCGTCCAAAACTCCTTCTATTGCAATATTCATGTGAATGCAAAAGGCAGGAGAGTGGTAAGGTACTGTTTTCTATCAGTTTGCAAGCTGTACCCACAATGCCAGTGTTGTGCTGCTTCGTTCTTTCGCCTTTAGCGTCTCTTGTCACCTACACCTTAGAAAAAGCTTTCCCACTATGTCTCGCAAGGAGAAACTGTGCCAGGACAGAAAACATCTCCTATCGTGTTCTAGAGGTTGCACAAAGGTTTGCAGAGTGTTTTGCACCAAGGAAAAGAAAGTCGTCCAAAACTCCTTCTATTGCAATATTCATGTGAATGCAAAAGGCAGGAGAGTGGTAAGGTACTGTTTTCTATCAGTTTGCAAGCTGCAAACACAATGCCAGTGTTGTGCTGCTTCGCTTCTTCGCCTTTGGGAAGATGCCGCTCTCCGGCACGGAGGCGAAACGGCTCGCCAAAACAGCGCGGGCCGCAAAGACGCCCGGAGGCGCAGCCGATCCTATCTTCTCTTTAGCGTCTCTTGTCACCTACAACTTAGCAAAAAGCTTTCCCACTATGTCTCGCAAGGAGAAACTGTGCCAGGACAGAAAACATCTCCTATCGTGTTCTAGAGGTTGCACAAAGGTTTGCAGAGTGTTTTGCACCAAGGAAAAGAAAGTCGTCCAAAACTCCTTCTATTGCAATATTCATGTGAATGCAAAAGGCAGGAGAGTGGTAAGGTACTGTTTTCTATCAGTTTGCAAGCTGCACACACAATGCCAGTGTTGTGCTGCCGTTCTTCGCCTTTGGAAGATGGCTTCTCCGGCACGGCGAAAAGCGGCAAAAGCGCGCGCCTAAACCGACCGGCGCACCAGCTCCGTATCTTCGTCTTTAGCGTCTCTTGTCACCTACACCTTAGCAAAAAGCTTTCCCACTATGTCTCGCAAGGAGAAACTGTGCCAGGACAGAAAACATCTCCTATCGTGTTCTAGAGGTTGCACAAAGGTTTGCAGAGTGTTTTGCACCAAGGAAAAGAAAGTCGTCCAAAACTCCTTCTATTGCAATATTCATGTGAATGCAAAAGGCAGGAGAGTGGTAAGGTACTGTTTTCTATCAGTTTGCAAAGCTGCACCCACAATGCCAGTGTTGTGCTGCTTCGTTCTTCGCCTTTAGCGTCTCTTGTCACCTACACCTTAGAAAAAGCTTTCCCACTATGTCTCGCAAGGAGAAACTGTGCCAGGACAGAAAACATCTCCTATCGTGTTCTAGAGGTTGCACAAAGGTTTGCAGAGTGTTTTGCACCAAGGAAAAGAAAGTCGTCCAAAACTCCTTCTATTGCAATATTCATGTGAATGCAAAAGGCAGGAGAGTGGTAAGGTACTGTTTTCTATCAGTTTGCAAGCTGCACCCACAATGCCAGTGTTTGTGCTTAGTCTTGGCCTTTAGCGTTCTTGTCACCTACATTAGAAAAATGCCACATCTCTCAAGGAGAAACTGTGCCAGGACAGAAAACATCTCCTATCGTGTTCTAGAGGTTGCAAAAAGTTTTGCAGAGTGTTTTGCACCAAGAAAAAGAAGTCCAAAACTCCTTCTATTACAATATTCATGTGAATGCAAAAGGCAGGAGAGTGGTAAGGTACTGTTTTCTATCAGTTTGCAAGCGCACACAAATGCCAGTGTTGTGCTTCTTCTTCGCTTTTAGCGTCTCTTGTCACCTACACCTTAGGAAAAAGCTTTCCCACTATGTCTCGCAAGGAGAAACTGTGCCAGGACAGAAAACATCTCCTATCGTGTTCTAGAGGTTGCACAAAGGTTTGCAGAGTGTTTTGCACCAAGGAAAAGAAAGTCGTCCAAAACTCCTTCTATTACAATATTCATGTGAATGCAAAAGGCAGGAGAGTGGTAAGGTACTGTTTTCTATCAGTTTGCAAGCTGCACCCACAATGCCAGTGTTGTGCTGCTTCGTTCTTCGCCTTTTAGCGTCTCTTGTCACCTACACCTTAGAAAAAGCTTTCCCACTATGTCTCGCAAGGAGAAACTGTGCCAGGACAGAAAACATCTCCTATCGTGTTCTAGAGGTTGCACAAAGGTTTGCAGAGTGTTTTGCACCAAGGAAAAGAAAGTCGTCCAAAACTCCTTCTATTGCAATATTCATGTGAATGCAAAAGGCAGGAGAGTGGTAAGGTACTGTTTTCTATCAGTTTGCAAGCTGCACACACAATGCCAGTGTTGTGCTGCTTCTTTCTTCACCTTTGGGAAGATGCCACTATCTCCGAAGAAACTTGCAGGACAGAAAACATCTCCTATCGTGTTCTAGAGGTAGCATTCTTTGCCGCGTGTTTTGCACCCGGAAAGAAAGTCGTCCAAAACTCCTCTCAATTCATGAAGCAAAAGGCAGGAGAGTGGAAGGTACTGTTTCTAGCTTGCAAAATGACAGGTGCTGTATCTTCGTTTTGTCTTTAGCGTCTCTTGTCACCTACACCTTAGCAAAAGCTTTCCCACTATGTCTCGCAAGGAGAAACTGTGCCAGGACAGAAAACATCTCCTATCGTGTTCTAGAGGTTGCACAAAGCTTTGCAGAGTGTTTTGCACCAAGGAAAAGAAAGTCGTCCAAACCTCCTTCTATTGCAATATTCATGTGAATGCAAAAGGCAGGAGAGTGGTAAGGTACTGTTTTCTATCAGTTTGCAAGCTGCACCCACAATGCCAGTGTTGTCTTGTCGTTCTTTACTCGCTTTGGGAAATGCGAACTCGCAGGCAATAAAGAGCATTCTGCCGCTCGTCCTTCTGCCGGTCGTGAATGCAAAGGCAGGAAAGGACGTCCGAGCGGGCGCTTAGACTGCCGTGAGAGCTGCTTCGTATCTTCATCTTTAGCGTCTCCTGTCACCTACACCTTACCAAAAAGCTTTCCCACTATGTCTCGCAAGGAGAAACTGTGCCAGGACAGAAAACATCTCCTATCATATTCTAGAGGTTGCACAAAGGTTTGCAGAATGTTTTGCACCAAGAAAAGAAAGTCGTCCAAAACTCCTTCTATTACAATATTCATGTGAATGCAAAAGGCAGGAGAGTGGTAAGGTACTGTTTTCTATCAGTTTGCAAGCTGCACCCACAATGCCAGTGTTGTGCTGCTTCGTTCTTCGCCTTTAGCGTCTCTTGTCACCTACACCTTAGCAAAAGCTTTCCCACTATGTCTCGCAAGGAGAAACTGTGCCAGGACAGAAAACATCTCCTATCGTGTTCTAGAGGTTGCACAAAGGTTTGCAGAGTGTTTTGCACCAAGGAAAAGAAAGTCGTCCAAAACTCCTTCTATTACAATATTCATGTGAATGCAAAAGGCAGGAGAGTGGTAAGGTACTGTTTTCTATCAGTTTGCAAGCTGCACCCACAATGCCAGTGTTGTGCTGCTTCGCTTTCTGGCCTTTAGCGTCTCTTGTCACCTACAACTTAGCAAAAGCTTTCCCAATATGTCTCGCAAGGAGAAACTGTGCCAGGACAGAAAACATCTCCTATCGTGTTCTAGAGGTTGCACAAAGGTTTGCAGAGTGTTTTGCACCAAGGAAAAGAAAGTCGTCCAAAACTCCTTCTATTGCAATATTCATGTGAATGCAAAAGGCAGGAGAGTGGTAAGGTACTGTTTTCTATCAGTTTGCAAGCTGCACCCACAATGCCAGTGTTGTGCTGCTTCGTTCTTCGCCTTTGGGAAGATGCCGCTTCTCTATGGCTACAGGAGGGAAGAAAAATCGGCTTCGTTCAAGGTGCACAAAAAGAGTGTTTTGCACCGAAGCTCGTCCAAAACTCCTTCGCGGCATTCTGTGAATGCAAAAGGCCGGAGGGGGCGCTACGTTTCAGAGAGCTCCGCTATCTTCGTCTTTGGCCGTTCTCTTGTCACCTACACCTTAGCAAAAAGCTTTCCCACTATGTCTCGCAAGGAGAAACTGTGCCAGGACAGAAAACATCTCCTATCGTGTTCTAGAGGTTGCACAAAGGTTTGCAGAGTGTTTTGCACCAAGGAAAAAAAGTCGTCCAAAACTCCTTCTATTGCAATATTCATGTGAATGCAAAAGGCAGGAGAGTGGTAAGGTACTGTTTTCCTATCAGTTTGCAAGCTGCACCCACAATGCCAGTGTTGTGCTGCTTCGTTCTTGTCCTTTAATGTCTCTTGTCACCTACACCTTAGCAAAAAGCTTTCCCACTATGTCTCGCAAGGAGAAACTGTGCCAGGACAGAAAACATCTCCTATCGTGTTCTAGAGGTTGCACAAAGGTTTGCAGAGTGTTTTGCACCAAGGAAAAGAAAGTCGTCCAAAACTCCTTCTATGGCAATATTCATGTGAATGCAAAAGGCAGGAGAGTGGTAAGGTACTGTTTTCTATCAGTTTGAAAGCTGCATCCACAATGCCAGTGTAGTCCTGCTTCGTTCTTCGCCTTTAGCGTCTCTTGTCACCTGCACCTTAGCAAAAGCTTTCCCACTATGTCTCGCAAGGAGAAACTGTGTCAGGACAGAAAACATCTCCTATCGTGTTCTAGAGGTTGCACAAAGGTTTGCAGAGTGTTTTGCACCAAGGAAAAGAAAGTCGTCCAAAACTCCTTCTATTGCAATATTCATGTGAATGCAAAAGGCAGGAGAGTGGTAAGGTACTGTTTTCTATCAGTTTGCAAGCTGCAACCACAATGCCAGTGTTGTGCCGCTTCGTTCTTCGCCTTTAGCATCTCTTGTCACCTACACCTTAGCAAAAAGCTTTCCCACTATGTCTCGCAAGGAGAAACTGTGCCAGGACAGAAAACATCTCCTATCGTGTTCTAGAGGTTGCAAAAAGGTTTGCAGAGTGTTTTGCACCAAGGAAAAGAAAGTCGTCCAAAACTCCTTCTATTGCAATATTCATGTGAATGCAAAAGGCAGGAGAGTGGTAAGGTACTGTTTTCTATCAGTTTGCAAGCTGCACACACAATGCCAGTGTTGTGCTGCTTCGTTCTTCGCCTTTTGGGAGATGCGTTCGCTCGGGCAACAGCGCGCGCGGAGCCGAGAGCTCCTATCTTCGTCTTTATCGTCTCTTAGCAAAAAGCTTTCCCAATATGTCTCGCAAGGAGAAACTCTGCCAAGACAGAAAACATCTCCTATCGTGTTCTAGAGGTTGCACAAAGGTTTGCAGAGTGTTTTGCACCAAGGAAAAGAAAGTCGTCCAAAACTCCTTCTATTGCAATATTCATGTGAATGCAAAAGGCAGGAGAGTGGTAAGGTACTGTTTTCTATCACTTTGCAAGCTGCACCCACAATGCCAGTGTTGTGCTGCTTCGTTCTTCGCCTTTAGCGTCTCTTGTCACCTACACCTTAGAAAAAGCTTTCCCACTATGTCTCGCAAGGAGAAACTGTGCCAGGACAGAAAACATCTCCTATCGTGTTCTAGAGGTTGCACAAAGGTTTGCAGAGTGTTTTGCACCAAGGAAAAGAAAGTCGTCCAAAACTCCTTCTATTGCAATATTCATGTGAATGCAAAAGGCAGGAGAGTGGTAAGGTACTGTTTTCTATCATTTTGCAAGCTGCACCCACAATGCCAGTGTTGTGCTGCTTCGTTCTTCGCCTTTGAGAGATGCCTTCTCACCTACTACTTAGAAAAAGCTTTCTCACTATGTCTCGCAAGGAGAAACTGTGCCAGGAAACAAAATATCGTGTTCTAGAGGTTGCACAAAGTTTGCAGAGTGTTTTGCACCAAGGAAAAGCGTCCAAAACTCCTTCTATTCAATATAGAATGCAAAAGGCAGGAGAGTGGTAAGGTACTGTTTTCCATCAGTTTGCAAGAGCTCACAATGCCAGTGTTGTTCTGCTTCGTCTTTAGCGTCTCTTGTCACCTACACCTTAGCAAAAAGCTTTCCCACTATGTCTCGCAAGGAGAAACTCTGCCAGGACAGAAAACATCTCCTATCGTGTTCTAGAGGTTGCACAAAGGTTTGCAGAGTGTTTTGCACCAAGGAAAAGAAAGTCGTCCAAAACTCCTTCTATTGCAATATTCATGTGAATGCAAAAGGCAGGAGAGTGGTAAGGTACTGTTTTCTATCAGTTTGCAAGCTGCACCCACAATGCCAGTGTTGTGCTGCTTCTTTCTTTCACCTTTGGGAAGATGCCGTCTGTCCGGCTGCGAGGCAAAAATCAAGCACAAAGTGCAGGTTTTGCACCAAGGAGCCGGCAAAGCCCTTCTCACGAATGCAAAAAGCGCGGGGCGCAGTTTGCAAGGAGAGGTCCAGTGTATCTTCGTCTTTAGCGTCTCTTGTCACCTACAACTTAGCAAAAAGCTTTCCCACTATGTCTCGCAAGGAGAAACTGTGCCAGGACAGAAAACATCTCCTATCGTGTTCTAGAGGTTGCACAAAGGTTTGCAGAGTGTTTTGCACCAAGGAAAAGAAAGTCGTCCAAAACTCCTTCTATTGCAATATTCATGTGAATGCAAAAGGCAGGAGAGTGGTAAGGTACTGTTTTCTATCAGTTTGCAAGCTGCACCCACAATGCCAGTGTTGTGCTGCTTCGTTCTTCGCCTTTAGCGTCTCTTGTCACCTACACCTTAGCAAAAAGCTTTCCCACTATGTCTCGCAAGGAGAAACTGTGCCAGGACAGAAAACATCTCCTATCGTGTTCTAGAGGTTGCACAAAGCTTTGCAGAGTGTTTTGCACCAAGGAAAAGAAAGTCGTCCAAAATTCCTTCTATTACAATATTCATGTGAATGCAAAAGGCAGGAGAGTTGTAAGGTACTGTTTTCTATCATTTTGCAAGCTGCACCCACAATGCCAGTGTTGTGCTGCTTCGTTCTTCGCCTTTAGCGTCTCTTGTCACCTACACCTTAGCAAAAGCTTTCCCACTATGTCTCGCAAGGAGAAACTGTGCCAGGACAGAAAACATCTCCTATCGTGTTCTAGAGGTTGCACAAAGGTTTGCAGAGTGTTTTGCACCAAGGAAAAGAAAGTCGTCCAAAACTCCTTCTATTGCAATATTCATGTGAATGCAAAAGGCAGGAGAGTGGGCAGGTACTGTTTTCTATCAGTTTGCAAGCTGCACACACAATGCCAGTGTTGTGCTGCTTCGTTCTTCACCTTTGGGAAGATGCCGCTTCTCCGCTCGGAGGCGAAACGGCAAAAGATGTGTGCACCGGCGTCCCGAGCGCGGCTTCTGGAAAACGCAGGGACCGGGCGTTTAGCTTCGAGAGCTCTGTATCTTCGTCTTTAGCGTCTCTTGTTACACCTACACCTTAGAAAAAGCTTTCCCACTATGTCTCGCAAGGAGAAACTGTGCCAGGACAGAAAACATCTCCTATCGTGTTCTAGAGGTTGCACAAAGGTTTGCAGAATGTTTTGCACCAAGGAAAAGAAAGTCGTCCAAAACTCCTTCTATTGCAATATTCATGTGAATGCAAAAGGCAGGAGAGTGGTAAGGTACTGTTTTCTATCAGTTTGCAAGCTGCACACACAATGCCAGTGTTGTGCTGCTTCGTTCTTCGCCTTTAGCGTCTCTTGTCACCTACACCTTAGAAAAAGCTTTCCCACTATGTCTCGCAAGGAGAAACTGTGCCAGGACAGAAAACATCTCCTATCGTGTTCTAGAGGTTGCACAAAGGTTTGCAGAGTGTTTTGCACCAAGGAAAAGAAAGTCGTCCAAAACTCCTTCTATTGCAATATTCATGTGAATGCAAAAGGCAGGAGAGTGGTAAGGTACTGTTTTCTATCAGTTTGCAAGCTGCACCCACAATGCCAGTGTTGTGCTGCTTCGTTCTTCGCCTTTAGCGTCTCTTGTCACCTACACCTTAGCAAAAGCTTTCCCACTATGTCTCGCAAGGAGAAACTGTGCCAGGACAGAAAACATCTCCTATCGTGTTCTAGAGGTTGCACAAAGGTTTGCAGAGTGTTTTGCACCAAGGAAAAGAAAGTCGTCCAAAACTCCTTCTATTGCAATATTCATGTGAATGCAAAAGGCAGGAGAGTGGTAAGGTACTGTTTTCTATCATTTTGCAAGCTGCACACACAATGCCAGTGTTGTGCTGCTTCGTTCTTCTTAGAAAAACCTATTTGGGAAGATGCCAGGACAGAAAACATCTCCTATCGTGCTAGAGGTTGCACAAAGGTTGCAGAGTGTTTTGCACCAAGGAAAAGAAATCGTCCAAAACTCCTTCTATTACAATATTCATGTGAACGCAAAAGGCCGGAGAGTGGTAAGGTACTGTTTTCCATCAGTTTGCAAGCCGCACACACAACGCCAGTGTTGTGCTCCGTATTTTCGTCTTTAGCGTCTCTTGTCACCTACACCTTAGAAAAAGCTTTCCCACTATGTCTCGCAAGGAGAAACTGTGCCAGGACAGAAAACATCTCCTATCGTGTTCTAGAGGTTGCACAAAGGTTTGCAGAGTGTTTTGCACCAAGGAAAAGAAAGTCGTCCAAAACTCCTTCTATTGCAATATTCATGTGAATGCAAAAGGCAGGAGAGTGGTAAGGTACTGTTTTCTATCAGTTTGCAAGCTGCACCCACAATGCCAGTGTTGTGCTGCTTCGTTCTTCGCCTTTAGCGTCTCGTATTACCTACGCTTAGAAAAGCTTTCTCACTATGTCTCGCAAGGAGAAACTGTGCCAGGACAGAAAACATCTCCTATCGTGTTCTAGAGGTTGCACAAAAGAGTTTTGCAGAGTGTTTTGCACCAAGGAAAAGAAAGTCGTCCAAAACTCCTTCTATTGCAATATTCATGTGAATGCAAAAGGCAGGAGAGTGGTAAGGTACTGTTTTCTATCAGTTTGCAAGCTGCACACACAATGCCAGTGTTGAGAGCTTCCTATCTTCGTCTTTAGCGTCTCTTGTCACCTACACCTTAGAAAAAGCTTTCCCACTATGTCTCGCAAGGAGAAACTGTGCCAGGACAGAAAACATCTCCTATCGTGTTCTAGAGGTTGCACAAAGGTTTGCAGAGTGTTTTGCACCAAGGAAAAGAAAGTCGTCCAAAACTCCTTCTATTACAATATTCATGTGAATGCAAAAGGCAGGAGAGTGGTAAGGTACTGTTTTCTATCAGTTTGCAAGCTGCACCCACAATGCCAGTGTTGTGCTGCTTCGTTCTTCGCCTTTAGCGTCTCTTGTCACCTACACTTTAGAAAAAGCTTTCCCACTATGTCTCGCAAGGAGAAACTGTGCCAGGACAGAAAACATCTCCTATCGTGTTCTAGAGGTTGCACAAAGGTTTGCAGAGTGTTTTGCACCAAGGAAAAGAAAGTCGTCCAAAACTCCTTCTATTACAATATTCATGTGAATGCAAAAGGCAGGAGAGTGGTAAGGTACTGTTTTCTATCAGTTTGCAAGCTGCACCCACAATGCCAGTGTTGTGCTGCTTTGCTTAGCGTCTCTTTGTCACCTACACCTTAGAAAAGCTTGCCACTATGTCTCGCAGGAGAAACGGGGCCAGGACAGAAAACATCTCCTATCGTGTTCTAGAGGTTGCACAAAGGTTTGCAGAGTGTTTTGCACCAAGAAAAGAAAGTCGTCCAAAACTCCTTCTTTTACAATATTCATTGTGAATGCAAAAGGCAGGAGAGTGGTAAGGTACTTTGTTTTTCAGTTTGCAAAATGCACGGAGAAGTGCCTATCTTCGTTCTTGTCTTTAGCGTCTCTTGTCACCTACACCTTAGAAAAAGCTTTCCCACTATGTCTCGCAAGGAGAAACTGTGCCAGGACAGAAAACATCTCCTATCGTGTTCTAGAGGTTGCACAAAGGTTTGCAGAGTGTTTTGCACCAAGGAAAAGAAGTTCGTCCAAAACTCCTTCTATTGCAATATTCATGTGAATGCAAAAGGCAGGAGAGTGGTAAGGTACTGTTTTCTATCAGTTTGCAAGCTGCACCCACAATGCCAGTGTTGTGCTGCTTCGTTCTTCGCCTTTAGCGTCTCTTGTCACCTACACCTTAGAAAAAGCTTTCCCACTATGTCTCGCAAGGAGAAACTGTGCCAGGACAGAAAACATCTCCTATCGTGTTCTAGAGGTTGCACAAAGGTTTGCAGAGTGTTTTGCACCAAGGAAAAGAAAGTCGTCCAAAACTCCTTCTATTGCAATATTCATGTGAATGCAAAAGGCAGGAGAGTGGTAAGGTACTGTTTTCTATCAGTTTGCAAGCTGCACCCACAATGCCAGTGTTGTGCTGCTTCGTTCTTCGCCTTTAGCGTCTCTTGTCACCTACACCTTAGAAAAAGCTTTCCCACTATGTCTCGCAAGGAGAAACTGTGCCAGGACAGAAAACATCTCCTATCGTGTTCTAGAGGTTGCACAAAGGTTTGCAGAGTGTTTTGCACCAAGGAAAAGAAAGTCGTCCAAAACTCCTTCTATTACAATATTCATGTGAATGCAAAAGGCAGGAGAGTGGTAAGGTACTGTTTTCTATCAGTTTGCAAGCTGCACCCACAATGCCAGTGTTGTGCTGCTTCGCTTTTCTTCGCCTTTAGCGTCTCTTGTCACCTACACCTTAGAAAAAGCTTTCCCACTATGTCTCGCAAGGAGAAACTGTGCCAGGACAGAAAACATCTCCTATCGTGTTCTAGAGGTTGCACAAAGGTTTGCAGAGTGTTTTGCACCAAGGAAAAGAAAGTCGTCCAAAACTCCTTCTATTACAATATTCATGTGAATGCAAAAGGCAGGAGAGTGGTAAGGTACTGTTTTCTATCAGTTTGCAAGCTGCACACACAATGCCAGTGTTGTGCTGCTTCGTTTTCTCCTTTAGCGTCTCTTGTCACCTACACCTTAGAAAAAGCTTTCCCACTATGTCTCGCAAGGAGAAACTGTGCCAGGACAGAAAACATCTCCTATCGTGTTCTAGAGGTTGCACAAAGGTTTGCAGAGTGTTTTGCACCAAGGAAAAGAAAGTCGTCCAAAACTCCTTCTATTGCAATATTCATGTGAATGCAAAAGGCAGGAGAGTGGTAAGGTACTGTTTTCTATCAGTTTGCAAGCTGCACCACACAATGCCAGTGTTGTGCTGCTTCGTTCTTCGCCTTTAGCGTCTCTTGTCACCTACACCTTAGAAAAAGCTTTCCCACTATGTCTCGCAAGGAGAAACTGTGCCAGGACAGAAAACATCTCCTATCGTGTTCTAGAGGTTGCACAAAGGTTTGCAGAGTGTTTTGCACCAAGGAAAAGAAAGTCGTCCAAAACTCCTTCTATTGCAATATTCATGTGAATGCAAAAGGCAGGAGAGTGGTAAGGTACTGTTTTCTATCAGTTTGCAAGCTGCACCCACAATGCCAGTGTTGTGCTGCTTCGTTCTTGGCCTTTAGCGTCTCTTGTCACCTACACCTTAGAAAAAGCTTTCCCACTATGTCTCGCAAGGAGAAACTGTGCCAGGACAGAAAACATCTCCTATCGTGTTCTAGAGGTTGCACAAAGGTTTGCAGAGTGTTTTGCACCAAGGAAAAGAAAGTCGTCCAAAACTCCTTCTATTACAATATTCATGTGAATGCAAAAGGCAGGAGAGTGGTAAGGTACTGTTTTCTATCAGTTTGCAAGCTGCACCCACAATGCCAGTGTTGTGCTGCTTCGTTCTTCGCCTTTAGCGTCTCTTGTCACCTACACCTTAGAAAAAGCTTTCCCACTATGTCTCGCAAGGAGAAACTGTGCCAGGACAGAAAACATCTCCTATCGTGTTCTAGAGGTTGCACAAAGGTTTGCAGAGTGTTTTGCACCAAGGAAAAGAAAGTTGTCCAAAACTCCTTCTATTACAATATTCATGTGAATGCAAAAGGCAGGAGAGTGGTAAGGTACTGTTTTCTATCAGTTTGCAAGCTGCACCCACAATGCCAGTGTTGTGCTGCTTCGTTCTGTCCTTTAGCGTCTCTTGTCACCTACACCTTAGAAAAAGCTTTCTCACTATGTCTCGCAAGGAGAAACTGTGCCAGGACAGAAAACATCTCCTATCGTGTTCTAGAGGTTGCACAAAGGTTTGCAGAGTGTTTTGCACCAAGGAAAAGAAAGTCGTCCAAAACTCCTTCTATTACAATATTCATGTGAATGCAAAAGGCAGGAGAGTGGTAAGGTACTGTTTTCTATCAGTTTGCAAGCTGCACCCACAATGCCAGTGTTGTGCTGCTTCGTTCTTGGCCTTTAGCGTCTCTTGTCACCTACACCTTAGAAAAAGCTTTCCCACTATGTCTCGCAAGGAGAAACTGTGCCAGGACAGAAAACATCTCCTATCGTGTTCTAGAGGTTGCACAAAGGTTTGCAGAGTGTTTTGCACCAAGGAAAAGAAAGTCGTCCAAAACTCCTTCTATTGCAATATTCATGTGAATGCAAAAGGCAGGAGAGTGGTAAGGTACTGTTTTCTATCAGTTTGCAAGCTGCACCCACAATGCCAGTGTTGTGCTGCTTCGTTCTTGGCCTTTGAGCGTCTCTTGTCACCTACAGCTAGAAAAAGCTCCACAGTGCAAGGAGAAAGTGCCGACCCCCGTGGTAACCCGCCAGAGTCCCTTCTTTCTTTTTAAGCGTCTCTTGTCACCTACACCTTAGTAAAAAACTTTCCCACTATGTCTCGCAAGGTCTTGCCAGGACAGAAAACATCTCCTATCGTGTTCTAGAGGTTGCACAAAGGTTTGCAGAGTGTTTTGCACCAAGGAAAAGAAAGTCGTCCAAAACTCCTTCTATTACAATATTCATGTGAATGCAAAAGGCAGGAGAGTGGTAAGGTACTGTTTTCTATCAGTTTGCAAGCTGCACCCACAATGCCAGTGTTGTGCTGCTTCGTTCTTCGGCCTTTGGGAAGATGCCTTCTCGCTACGAACTGTGCCGGACAAAACAACGTGTTCTTGGTGCACAAAGGTCGCAGTGTTTGCACCGGCGTCCAAACTCCTTGCAATTCATGTGAGTGCACAGGCAGGAGAGTGGTAAGCTACTATCTTCATCTTTAGCGTCTCTTGTCACCTACACCTTAGAAAAAGCTTTCCCACTATGTCTCGCAAGGAGAAACTGTGCCAGGACAGAAAACATCTCCTATCGTGTTCTAGAGGTTGCACAAAGTTTTGCAGAGTGTTTTGCACCAAGAAAAGAAAGTCGTCCAAAACTCCTTCTATTACAATATTCATGTGAATGCAAAAGGCAGGAGAGTGGTAAGGTACTGTTTTCCATCAGTTTGCAAGCTGCACCCACAATGCCAGTGTTGTGCTGCTTCGTTCTTGTCCTTTAGCGTCTCTTGTCACCTACACCTTAGAAAAAGCTTTCCCACTATGTCTCGCAAGGAGAAACTGTGCCAGGACAGAAAACATCTCCTATCGTGTTCTAGAGGTTGCACAAAGGTTTGCAGAGTGTTTTGCACCAAGGAAAAGAAACTCGTCCAAAACTCCTTCTATTACAATATTCATGTGAATGCAAAAGGCAGGAGAGTGGTAAGGTACTGTTTTCTATCAGTTTGCAAGCTGCACCCACAATGCCAGTGTTGTGCTGCTTCGTTCTTCGCCTTTAGCGTCTCTTGTCACCTACACCTTAGAAAAAGCTTTCCCACTATGTCTCGCAAGGAGAAACTGTGCCAGGACAGAAAACATCTCCTATCGTGTTCTAGAGGTTGCACAAAGGTTTGCAGAGTGTTTTGCACCAAGGAAAAGAAAGTTGTCCAAAACTCCTTCTATTACAATATTCATGTGAATGCAAAAGGCAGGAGAGTGGTAAGGTACTGTTTTCTATCAGTTTGCAAGCTGCACACACAATGCCAGTGTTGTGCTGCTTCGTTCTTGTCCTTTAGCGTCTCTTGTCACCTACACCTTAGAAAAAGCTTTCTCACTATGTCTCGCAAGGAGAAACTGTGCCAGGACAGAAAACATCTCCTATCGTGTTCTAGAGGTTGCACAAAGGTTTGCAGAGTGTTTTGCACCAAGGAAAAGAAAGTTGTCCAAAACTCCTTCTATTACAATATTCATGTGAATGCAAAAGGCAGGAGAGTGGTAAGGTACTGTTTTCTACAGTTCGTTTGCAAGCTGCACACACAATGCCAGTGTTGTGCTGCGTTCTTCTTTTAGCGTCTCTTGTCACCTACACCTTAGAAAAAGCTTTCCCACTATGTCTCGCAAGAGAGAAACTGTGCCAGGACAGAAAACATCTCCTATCGTGTTCTAGAGGTTGCACAAAGGTTTGCAGAGTGTTTTGCACCAAGGAAAAGAAATCGTCCAAAACTCCTTCTATTACAATATTCATGTGAATGCAAAAGGCAGGAGAGTGGTAAGGTACTGTTTTCTATCAGTTTGCAAGCTGCACACACAATGCCAGTGTTGTGCTGCTTCGTTTTGTCCTTTAGCGTCTCTTGTCACCTACACCTTAGAAAAAGCTTTCTCACTATGTCTCGCAAGGAGAAACTGTGCCAGGACAGAAAACATCTCCTATCGTGTTCTAGAGGTTGCACAAAGGTTTGTAGAGTGTTTTGCACCAAGGAAAAGAAAGTCGTCCAAAACTCCTTCTTTTACAATATTCATGTGAATGCAAAAGGCAGGAGAGTGGTAAGGTACTGTTTTCCATCAGTTTGCAAACTGCACACACAATGCCAGTGTTGTGCTGCTTCCGTTTTGTCCTTTAGCGTCTCTTGTCACCTACACCTTAGAAAAAGCTTTCTCACTATGTCTCGCAAGGAGAAACTGTGCCAGGACAGAAAACATCTCCTATCGTGTTCTAGAGGTTGCACAAAGGTTTGCAGAGTGTTTTGCACCAAGGAAAAGAAAGTCGTCCAAAACTCCTTCTATTTCAATATTCATGTGAATGCAAAAGGCAGGAGAGTGGTAAGGTACTGTTTTCCATCAGTTTGCAAAATGCACACACAATGCCAGTGTTGTGCTGCTTCGTTTTTGTCCTTTAGCGTCTCTTGTCACCTACACCTTAGAAAAAGCTTTCTCACTATGTCTCGCAAGGAGAAACTGTGCCAGGACAGAAAACATCTCCTATCGTGTTCTAGAGGTTGCACAAAGGTTTGCAGAGTGTTTTGCACCAAGGAAAAGAAAAGTTGTCCAAAACTCCTTCTTTTCAATATTCATGTGAATGCAAAAGGCAGGAGAGTGGTAAGGTACTGTTTTCCATCAGTTTGCAAAATGCACACACAATGCCAGTGTTGTGCTGCTTCGTTTTCGCCTTTAGCGTCTCTTGTCACCTACACCTTAGAAAAAGCTTTCTCACTATGTCTCGCAAGGAGAAACTGTGCCAGGACAGAAAACATCTCCTATCGTGTTCTAGAGGTTGCACAAAGGTTTGTACAGTGTTTTGCACCAAAGGAAAAGAAAGTCGTCCAAAACTCCTTCTTTTTCAATATTCATGTGAATGCAAAAGGCAGGAGAGTGGTAAGGTACTGTTTTCCATCAGTTTGCAAAATGCACACACAATGCCAGTGTTGTGCTGCTTCGTTCTTGTCCTTTAAGCGTCTCTTGTCACCTACACCTTAGAAAAAGCTTTCTCACTATGTCTCGCAAGGAGAAACTGTGCCAGGACAGAAAACATCTCCTATCGTGTTCTAGAGGTTGCACAAAGGTTTGTACAGTGTTTTTGCACCAAGGAAAAGAAAGTTGTCCAAAACTCCTTCTTTTTCAATATTCATGTGAATGCAAAAGGCAGGAGAGTGGTAAGGTACTGTTTTCCATCAGTTTGCAAAATGCACACACAATGCCAGTGTTGTGCTGCTTCGTTTTGTGCTTTAGCGTCTCTTGTCACCTACACCTTAGAAAAAGCTTTCTCACTATGTCTCGCAAGGAGAAACTGTGCCAGGACAGAAAACATCTCCTATCGTGTTCTAGAGGTTGCACAAAGGTTTGCACAGTGTTTTGCACCAAGGAAAGGAAAGTTGTCCAAAACTCCTTCTTTTTCAATATTCATGTGAATGCAAAAGGCAGGAGAGTGGTAAGGTACTGTTTTCCATCAGTTTGCAAAATGCACACACAATGCCAGTGTTGTGCTGCTTCGTTTTGTCCTTTAGCGTCTCTTGTCACCTACACCTTAGAAAAAGCTTTCTCACTATGTCTCGCAAGGAGAAACTGTGCCAGGACAGAAAACATCTCCTATCGTGTTCTAGAGGTTGCACAAAGGTTTGCACAGTGTTTTGCACCAAGGAAAAGAAAGTTGTCCAAAACTCCTTCTTTTTCAATATTCATGTGAATGCAAAAGGCAGGAGAGTGGTAAGGTACTGTTTTCCATCAGTTTGCAAAATGCACACACAATGCCAGTGTTGTGCTGCTTCGTTTTTTGTCCTTTAGCGTCTCTTGTCACCTACACCTTAGAAAAAGCTTTCTCACTATGTCTCGCAAGGAGAAACTGTGCCAGGACAGAAAACATCTCCTATCGTGTTCTAGAGGTTGCACAAAGGTTTGTACAGTGTTTTGCACCAAGGAAAAGAAAGTTGTCCAAAACTCCTTCTTTTTCAATATTCATGTGAATGCAAAAGGCAGGAGAGTGGTAAGGTACTGTTTTCCATCAGTTTGCAAACTGCACACACAATGCCAGTGTTGTGCTGCTTCGTTTTGTCCTTAAGCGTCTCTTGTCACCTACACCTTAGAAAAAGCTTTCTCATGTCTGTCGCAAGGAGACGGAACGTTTTGCCAGGAACAGAAAACATCTCCTATCGTGTTCTAGAGGTTGCAAAACTGCAAAAATCTTGTGTTTGTTACAGAGTTTGCGTGTTTTGCACCAAGGAAAAGAAAGTTGTCCAAAACTCCTTCTTTTTCAATATTCATGTGAATGCAAAAGGCAGGAGAGTGGTAAGGTACTGTTTTCCATCAGTTTGCAAAATGCACACACAATGCCAGTGTTGTGCTGCTTCGTTTTGTCCTTTAGCGTCTCTTGTCACCTACACCTTAGAAAAAGCTTTCTCACTATGTCTCGCAAGGAGAAACTGTGCCAGGACAGAAAACATCTCCTATCGTGTTCTAGAGGTTGCACAAAGGTTTGTACAGTGTTTTGCACCAAGGAAAAGAAAAGTTGTCCAAAACTCCTTCTTTTTCAATATTCATGTGAATGCAAAAGGCAGGAGAGTGGTAAGGTACTGTTTTTCCATCAGTTTGCAAAATGCACACACAATGCCAGTGTTGTGCTGCTTCGTTTTTGTCCTTTAAGCGTCTCTTGTCACCTACACCTTAGAAAAAGCTTTCTCACTATGTCTCGCAAGGAGAAACTGTGCCAGGACAGAAAACATCTCCTATCGTGTTCTAGAGGTTGCACAAAGGTTTGTACAGTGTTTTGCACCAAAGGAAAAGAAAGTTGTCCAAAACTCCTTCTTTTTCAATATTCATGTGAATGCAAAAGGCAGGAGAGTGGTAAGGTACTGTTTTTCCATCAGTTTGCAAAATGCACACACAATGCCAGTGTTGTGCTGCTTCGTTTTGTCCTTTAGCGTCTCTTGTCACCTACACCTTAGAAAAAGCTTTCTCACTATGTCTCGCAAGGAGAAACTGTGCCAGGACAGAAAACATCTCCTATCGTGTTCTAGAGGTTGCACAAAGGTTTGTACAGTGTTTTGCACCAAGGAAAAGAAAGTTGTCCAAAACTCCTTCTTTTTCAATATTCATGTGAATGCAAAAGGCAGGAGAGTGGTAAGGTACTGTTTTCCATCAGTTTGCAAAATGCACACACAATGCCAGTGTTGTGCTGCTTCGTTTTGTCCTTTAGCGTCTCTTGTCACCTACACCTTAGAAAAAGCTTTCTCACTATGTCTCGCAAGGAGAAACTGTGCCAGGACAGAAAACATCTCCTATCGTGTTCTAGAGGTTGCACAAAGGTTTGTAGAGTGTTTTGCACCAAGGAAAGAAAAGTTGTCCAAAACTCCTTCTTTTTCAATATTCATGTGAATGCAAAAGGCAGGAGAGTGGTAAGGTACTGTTTTCCATCAGTTTGCAAAATGCACACACAATGCCAGTGTTGTGCTGCTTCGTTCCTTGTCCTTTTAGCGTCTCTTGTCACCTACACCTTAGAAAAAGCTTTCTCACTATGTCTCGCAAGGAGAAACTGTGCCAGGACAGAAAACATCTCCTATCGTGTTCTAGAGGTTGCACAAAGGTTTGTACAGTGTTTTGCACCAAGGAAAAGAAAGTTGTCCAAAACTCCTTCTTTTTCAATATTCATGTGAATGCAAAAGGCAGGAGAGTGGTAAGGTACTGTTTTCCATCAGTTTGCAAAATGCACACACAATGCCAGTGTTGTGCTGCTTCGTTTTGTCCTTTAGCGTCTCTTGTCACCTACACCTTAGAAAAAGCTTTCTCACTATGTCTCGCAAGGAGAAACTGTGCCAGGACAGAAAACATCTCCTATCGTGTTCTAGAGGTTGCACAAAGGTTTGTACAGTGTTTTGCACCAAGGAAAAGAAAGTTGTCCAAAACTCCTTCTTTTTCAATATTCATGTGAATGCAAAAGGCAGGAGAGTGGTAAGGTACTGTTTTTCCATCAGTTTGCAAAATGCACACACAATGCCAGTGTTGTGCTGCTTATTTTTGTCCTTTAGCGTCTCTTGTCACCTACACCTTAGAAAAAGCTTTCTCACTATGTCTCGCAAGGAGAAACTGTGCCAGGACAGAAAACATCTCCTATCGTGTTCTAGAGGTTGCACAAAGGTTTGTACAGTGTTTTGCACCAAGGAAAAGAAAGTTGTCCAAAACTCCTTCTTTTTCAATATTCATGTGAATGCAAAAGGCAGGAGAGTGGTAAGGTACTGTTTTCCATCAGTTTGCAAAATGCACACACAATGCCAGTGTTGTGCTGCTTCGTTTTGTCCTTTAGCGTCTCTTGTCACCTACACCTTAGAAAAAGCTTTCTCACTATGTCTCGCAAGGGAGAAACTGTGCCAGGACAGAAAACATCTCCTATCGTGTTCTAGAGGTTGCACAAAGGTTTGTACAGTGTTTTGCACCAAGGAAAAGAAAGTTGTCCAAAACTCCTTCTTTTTCAATATTCATGTGAATGCAAAAGGCAGGAGAGTGGTAAGGTACTGTTTTCCATCAGTTTGCAAAATGCACACACAATGCCAGTGTTGTGCTGCTTCGTTTTTTCCTTTAAGCGTCTCTTGTCACCTACACCTTAGAAAAAGCTTTCTCACTATGTCTCGCAAGGAGAAACTGTGCCAGGACAGAAAACATCTCCTATCGTGTTCTAGAGGTTGCACAAAGGTTTGTACAGTGTTTTGCACCAAGGAAAGAAAGTTGTCCAAAACTCCTTCTTTTTCAATATTCATGTGAATGCAAAAGGCAGGAGAGTGGTAAGGTACTGTTTTCCATCAGTTTGCAAAATGCACACACAATGCCAGTGTTGTGCTGCTTCGTTTTGTCCTTTAGCGTCTCTTGTCACCTACACCTTAGAAAAAGCTTTCTCACTATGTCTCGCAAGGAGAAACTGTGCCAGGACAGAAAACATCTCCTATCGTGTTCTAGAGGTTGCACAAAGGTTTGTACAGTGTTTTGCACCAAGGAAAAGAAAGTTGTCCAAAACTCCTTCTTTTTCAATATTCATGTGAATGCAAAAGGCAGGAGAGTGGTAAGGTACTGTTTTCCATCAGTTTGCAAAATGCACACACAATGCCAGTGTTGTGCTGCTTCGTTTTGTCCTTTAGCGTCTCTTGTCACCTACACCTTAGAAAAAGCTTTCTCACTATGTCTCGCAAGGAGAAACTGTGCCAGGACAGAAAACATCTCCTATCGTGTTCTAGAGGTTGCACAAAGGTTTGTACAGTGTTTTGCACCAAGGAAAAGAAAGTTGTCCAAAACTCCTTCTTTTTCAATATTCATGTGAATGCAAAAGGCAGGAGAGTGGTAAGGTACTGTTTTCCATCAGTTTGCAAAATGCACACACAATGCCAGTGTTGTGCTGCTTCGTTTTTATCCTTTAGCGTCTCTTGTCACCTACACCTTAGAAAAAGCTTTCTCACTATGTCTCGCAAGGAGAAACTGTGCCAGGACAGAAAACATCTCCTATCGTGTTCTAGAGGTTGCACAAAGGTTTGTACAGTGTTTTGCACCAAGGAAAAGAAAGTTGTCCAAAACTCCTTCTTTTTCAATATTCATGTGAATGCAAAAGGCAGGAGAGTGGTAAGGTACTGTTTTCCATCAGTTTGCAAAATGCACACACAATGCCAGTGTTGTGCTGCTTCGTTTTTGTCCTTTAAGCGTCTCTTGTCACCTACACCTTAGAAAAAGCTTTCTCACTATGTCTCGCAAGGAGAAACTGTGCCAGGACAGAAAACATCTCCTATCGTGTTCTAGAGGTTGCACAAAGGTTTGTACAGTGTTTTTGCACCAAGGAAAAGAAAGTTGTCCAAAACTCCTTCTTTTTCAATATTCATGTGAATGCAAAAGGCAGGAGAGTGGTAAGGTACTGTTTTCCATCAGTTTGCAAAATGCACACACAATGCCAGTGTTGTGCTGCTTCGTTTCTTGTCCTTTAAGCGTCTCTTGTCACCTACACCTTAGAAAAAGCTTTCTCACTATGTCTGCGCAAGGAGAAACTGTGCCAGGACAGAAAACATCTCCTATCGTGTTCTAGAGGTTGCACAAAGGTTTGTACAGTGTTTTGCACCAAGGAAAAGAAAGTTGTCCAAAACTCCTTCTTTTTCAATATTCATGTGAATGCAAAAGGCAGGAGAGTGGTAAGGTACTGTTTTCCATCAGTTTGCAAAATGCACACACAATGCCAGTGTTGTGCTGCTTCGTTCTTGTCCTTTAAGCGTCTCTTGTCACCTACACCTTAGAAAAAGCTTTCTCACTATGTCTCGCAAGGAGAAACTGTGCCAGGACAGAAAACATCTCCTATCGTGTTCTAGAGGTTGCACAAAGGTTTGTACAGTGTTTTGCACCAAGGAAAAGAAAGTTGTCCAAAACTCCTTCTTTTTCAATATTCATGTGAATGCAAAAGGCAGGAGAGTGGTAAGGTACTGTTTTCCATCAGTTTGCAAAATGCACACACAATGCCAGTGTTGTGCTGCTTCGTTCTTGTCCTTTAAGCGTCTCTTGTCACCTACACCTTAGAAAAAGCTTTCTCACTATGTCTCGCAAGGAGAAACTGTGCCAGGACAGAAAACATCTCCTATCGTGTTCTAGAGGTTGCACAAAGGTTTGTACAGTGTTTTGCACCAAGGAAAAGAAAGTTGTCCAAAACTCCTTCTTTTTCAATATTCATGTGAATGCAAAAGGCAGGAGAGTGGTAAGGTACTGTTTTCCATCAGTTTGCAAAATGCACACACAATGCCAGTGTTGTGCTGCTTCGTTTTGTCCTTTAAGCGTCTCTTGTCACCTACACCTTAGAAAAAGCTTTCTCACTATGTCTTGCAAGGAGAAACTGTGCCAGGACAGAAAACATCTCCTATCGTGTTCTAGAGGTTGCACAAAGGTTTGTACAGTGTTTTGCACCAAGGAAAAGAAAGTTGTCCAAAACTCCTTCTTTTTCAATATTCATGTGAATGCAAAAGGCAGGAGAGTGGTAAGGTACTGTTTTCCATCAGTTTGCAAAATGCACACACAATGCCAGTGTTGTGCTGCTTCGTTTTTGTCCTTTAAGCGTCTCTTGTCACCTACACCTTAGAAAAAGCTTTCTCACTATGTCTCGCAAGGAGAAACTGTGCCAGGACAGAAAACATCTCCTATCGTGTTCTAGAGGTTGCACAAAGGTTTGTACAGTGTTTTTGCACCAAGGAAAAGAAAGTTGTCCAAAACTCCTTCTTTTTCAATATTCATGTGAATGCAAAAGGCAGGAGAGTGGTAAGGTACTGTTTTCCATCAGTTTGCAAAATGCACACACAATGCCAGTGTTGTGCTGCTTCGATTCTTGTCCTTTAAGCGTCTCTTGTCACCTACACCTTAGAAAAAGCTTTCTCACTATGTCTGCATAAAGGAGAAACTGTGCCAGGACAGAAAACATCTCCTATCGTGTTCTAGAGGTTGCACAAAGGTTTGTACAGTGTTTTTGCACCAAGGAAAAGAAAGTTGTCCAAAACTCCTTCTTTTTCAATATTCATGTGAATGCAAAAGGCAGGAGAGTGGTAAGGTACTGTTTTCCATCAGTTTGCAAAATGCACACACAATGCCAGTGTTGTGCTGCTTCGTTCTTGTCCTTTTAGCGTCTCTTGTCACCTACACCTTAGAAAAAGCTTTCTCACTATGTCTCGCAAGGAGAAACTGTGCCAGGACAGAAAACATCTCCTATCGTGTTCTAGAGGTTGCACAAAGGTTTTGTACAGTGTTTTGCACCAAGGAAAAGAAAGTTGTCCAAAACTCCTTCTTTTTCAATATTCATGTGAATGCAAAAGGCAGGAGAGTGGTAAGGTACTGTTTTCCATCAGTTTGCAAAATGCACACACAATGCCAGTGTTGTGCTGCTTCGTTTTGTCCTTTAAGCGTCTCTTGTCACCTACACCTTAGAAAAAGCTTTCTCACTATGTCTCGCAAGGAGAAACTGTGCCAGGACAGAAAACATCTCCTATCGTGTTCTAGAGGTTGCACAAAGGTTTGTACAGTGTTTTTGCACCAAGGAAAAGAAAGTTGTCCAAAACTCCTTCTTTTTCAATATTCATGTGAATGCAAAAGGCAGGAGAGTGGTAAGGTACTGTTTTCCATCAGTTTGCAAAATGCACACACAATGCCAGTGTTGTGCTGCTTCGTTTTTCTCCTTTAAGCGTCTCTTGTCACCTACACCTTAGAAAAAGCTTTCTCACTATGTCTCGCAAGGAGAAACTGTGCCAGGACAGAAAACATCTCCTATCGTGTTCTAGAGGTTGCACAAAGGTTTGTACAGTGTTTTTGCACCAAGGAAAAAAAGTTGTCCAAAACTCCTTCTTTTTCAATATTCATGTGAATGCAAAAGGCAGGAGAGTGGTAAGGTACTGTTTTTCCATCAGTTTGCAAAATGCACACACAATGCCAGTGTTGTGCTGCTTCGTTTTGTCCTTTAAGCGTCTCTTGTCACCTACACCTTAGAAAAAGCTTTCTCACTATGTCTCGCAAGGAGAAACTGTGCCAGGACAGAAAACATCTCCTATCGTGTTCTAGAGGTTGCACAAAAGGTTTGTACAGTGTTTTTGCACCAAAGGAAAAGAAAGTTGTCCAAAACTCCTTCTTTTTCAATATTCATGTGAATGCAAAAGGCAGGAGAGTGGTAAGGTACTGTTTTCCATCAGTTTGCAAAATGCACACACAATGCCAGTGTTGTGCTGCTTCGTTCTTGTCCTTTAAGCGTCTCTTGTCACCTACACCTTAGAAAAAGCTTTCTCACTATGTCTCGCAAGGAGAAACTGTGCCAGGACAGAAAACATCTCCTATCGTGTTCTAGAGGTTGCACAAAGGTTTGTACAGTGTTTTTGCACCAAGGAAAAGAAAGTTGTCCAAAACTCCTTCTTTTTCAATATTCATGTGAATGCAAAAGGCAGGAGAGTGGTAAGGTACTGTTTTCCATCAGTTTGCAAAATGCACACACAATGCCAGTGTTGTGCTGCTTCGTTCTTTCTCCTTTAAGCGTCTCTTGTCACCTACACCTTAGAAAAAAGCTTTCTCACTATGTCGCCGAAGGAGAAACTGTGCCAGGACAGAAAACATCTCCTATCGTGTTCTAGAGGTTGCACAAAGGTTTGTACAGTGTTTTTGCACCAAGGAAAAGAAAGTTGTCCAAAACTCCTTCTTTTTCAATATTCATGTGAATGCAAAAGGCAGGAGAGTGGTAAAGGTACTGTTTTTCCATCAGTTTGCAAAATGCACACACAATGCCAGTGTTGTGCTGCTTCGTTTTGTCCTTTAAGCGTCTCTTGTCACCTACACCTTAGAAAAAGCTTTCTCACTATGTTATCGCAAGGAGAAACTGTGCCAGGACAGAAAACATCTCCTATCGTGTTCTAGAGGTTGCACAAAGGTTTGTACAGTGTTTTTGCACCAAGGAAAAGAAAGTTGTCCAAAACTCCTTCTTTTTCAATATTCATGTGAATGCAAAAGGCAGGAGAGTGGTAAGGTACTGTTTTTCCATCAGTTTGCAAAATGCACACACAATGCCAGTGTTGTGCTGCTTCGTTCTTGTCCTTTAAGCGTCTCTTGTCACCTACACCTTAGAAAAAGCTTTCTCACTATGTCTCGCAAGGAGAAACTGTGCCAGGACAGAAAACATCTCCTATCGTGTTCTAGAGGTTGCACAAAGGTTTGTACAGTGTTTTTGCACCAAGGAAAAGAAAGTTGTCCAAAACTCCTTCTTTTTCAATATTCATGTGAATGCAAAAGGCAGGAGAGTGGTAAGGTACTGTTTTCCATCAGTTTGCAAAATGCACACACAATGCCAGTGTTGTGCTGCTTCGTTTTATCTCCTTTAAGCGTCTCTTGTCACCTACACCTTAGAAAAAGCTTTCTCACTATGTCTCGCAAGGAGAAACTGTGCCAGGACAGAAAACATCTCCTATCGTGTTCTAGAGGTTGCACAAAGGTTTGTACAGTGTTTTTGCACCAAGGAAAAAAAGTTGTCCAAAACTCCTTCTTTTTCAATATTCATGTGAATGCAAAAGGCAGGAGAGTGGTAAGGTACTGTTTTTCCATCAGTTTGCAAAATGCACACACAATGCCAGTGTTGTGCTGCTTCGTTCTTGTCCTTTAAGCGTCTCTTGTCACCTACACCTTAGAAAAAGCTTTCTCACTATGTCTGCGCAAGGAGAAACTGTGCCAGGACAGAAAACATCTCCTATCGTGTTCTAGAGGTTGCACAAAGGGTTTGTACAGTGTTTTTGCACCAAGGAAAAGAAAGTTGTCCAAAACTCCTTCTTTTTCAATATTCATGTGAATGCAAAAGGCAGGAGAGTGGTAAGGTACTGTTTTTCCATCAGTTTGCAAAATGCACACACAATGCCAGTGTTGTGCTGCTTCGTTCTTGTCCTTTAAGCGTCTCTTGTCACCTACACCTTAGAAAAAGCTTTCTCACTATGTCTCGCAAGGAGAAACTGTGCCAGGACAGAAAACATCTCCTATCGTGTTCTAGAGGTTGCACAAAAGGTTTGTACAGTGTTTTTGCACCAAGGAAAGAAAGTTGTCCAAAACTCCTTCTTTTTCAATATTCATGTGAATGCAAAAGGCAGGAGAGTGGTAAGGTACTGTTTTTCCATCAGTTTGCAAAATGCACACACAATGCCAGTGTTGTGCTGCTTAGTTTTAATCCTTTAAGCGTCTCTTGTCACCTACACCTTAGAAAAAGCTTTCTCACTATGTCTGCGCAAGGAGAAACTGTGCCAGGACAGAAAAACATCTCCTATCGTGTTCTAGAGGTTGCACAAAGGTTTTGTACAGTGTTTTTGCACCAAGGAAAAAAAAGTTGTCCAAAACTCCTTCTTTTTCAATATTCATGTGAATGCAAAAGGCAGGAGAGTGGTAAGGTACTGTTTTTCCATCAGTTTTGCAAAATGCACACACAATGCCAGTGTTGTGCTGCTTCGTTTTATGTCCTTTAAGCGTCTCTTGTCACCTACACCTTAGAAAAAGCTTTCTCACTATGTCTGACAAAGGAGAAACTGTGCCAGGACAGAAAACATCTCCTATCGTGTTCTAGAGGTTGCACAAAGGTTTTGTACAGTGTTTTTGCACCAAGGAAAAAAAGTTGTCCAAAACTCCTTCTTTTTCAATATTCATGTGAATGCAAAAAGGCAGGAGAGTGGTAAGGTACTGTTTTTCCATCAGTTTGCAAAATGCACACACAATGCCAGTGTTGTGCTGCTTCGTTTTGTCCTTTAAGCGTCTCTTGTCACCTACACCTTAGAAAAAAGCTTTCTCACTATGTCTGCGCAAGGAGAAACTGTGCCAGGACAGAAAACATCTCCTATCGTGTTCTAGAGGTTGCACAAAGGTTTGTACAGTGTTTTTGCACCAAGGAAAAAAGTTGTCCAAAACTCCTTCTTTTTCAATATTCATGTGAATGCAAAAGGCAGGAGAGTGGTAAGGTACTGTTTTCCATCAGTTTGCAAAATGCACACACAATGCCAGTGTTGTGCTGCTTCGTTTCATGTCCTTTAAGCGTCTCTTGTCACCTACACCTTAGAAAAAGCTTTCTCACTATGTCTACCAAAGGAGAAACTGTGCCAGGACAGAAAACATCTCCTATCGTGTTCTAGAGGTTGCACAAAGGTTTGTACAGTGTTTTGCACCAAGGAAAAGAAAGTTGTCCAAAACTCCTTCTTTTTCAATATTCATGTGAATGCAAAAGGCAGGAGAGTGGTAAGGTACTGTTTTCCATCAGTTTGCAAAATGCACACACAATGCCAGTGTTGTGCTGCTTCGTTTTTGTCCCTTTAGCGTCTCTTGTCACCTACACCTTAGAAAAAGCTTTCTCACTATGTCTGCGCAAGGAGAAACTGTGCCAGGACAGAAAACATCTCCTATCGTGTTCTAGAGGTTGCACAAAGGTTTGTACAGTGTTTTTGCACCAAAGGAAAGAAAGTTGTCCAAAAACTCCTTCTTTTTCAATATTCATGTGAATGCAAAAGGCAGGAGAGTGGTAAGGTACTGTTTTCCATCAGTTTGCAAAATGCACACACAATGCCAGTGTTGTGCTGCTTCGTTTTGTCCTTTAAGCGTCTCTTGTCACCTACACCTTAGAAAAAGCTTTCTCACTATGTCTCGCAAGGAGAAACTGTGCCAGGACAGAAAAACATCTCCTATCGTGTTCTAGAGGTTGCACAAAGGTTTTGTACAGTGTTTTTGCACCAAAGGAAAAGAAAGTTTGTCCAAAACTCCTTCTTTTTCAATATTCATGTGAATGCAAAAGGCAGGAGAGTGGTAAGGTACTGTTTTTCCATCAGTTTGCAAAATGCACACACAATGCCAGTGTTGTGCTGCTTCGTTCTTGTCCTTTAAGCGTCTCTTGTCACCTACACCTTAGAAAAAGCTTTCTCACTATGTCTCGCAAGGAGAAACTGTGCCAGGACAGAAAACATCTCCTATCGTGTTCTAGAGGTTGCACAAAGGTTTGTACAGTGTTTTTGCACCAAGGAAAAAAAGTTGTCCAAAACTCCTTCTTTTTCAATATTCATGTGAATGCAAAAGGCAGGAGAGTGGTAAAGGTACTGTTTTCCATCAGTTTGCAAAATGCACACACAATGCCAGTGTTGTGCTGCTTCGTTCTTGTCCTTTAAGCGTCTCTTGTCACCTACACCTTAGAAAAAGCTTTCTCACTATGTCTCGCAAGGAGAAACTGTGCCAGGACAGAAAACATCTCCTATCGTGTTCTAGAGGTTGCACAAAGGTTTGTACAGTGTTTTTGCACCAAGGAAAAGAAAGTTGTCAAAACTCCTTCTTTTTCAATATTCATGTGAATGCAAAAGGCAGGAGAGTGGTAAGGTACTGTTTTCCATCAGTTTGCAAAATGCACACACAATGCCAGTGTTGTGCTGCTTCGTTATTGTCCTTTAAGCGTCTCTTGTCACCTACACCTTAGAAAAAGCTTTCTCACTATGTCTCGCAAGGAGAAACTGTGCCAGGACAGAAAACATCTCCTATCGTGTTCTAGAGGTTGCACAAAGGTTTTGTACAGTGTTTTTGCACCAAGGAAAAGAAAAGTTGTCCAAAACTCCTTCTTTTTCAATATTCATGTGAATGCAAAAGGCAGGAGAGTGGTAAGGTACTGTTTTTCCATCAGTTTGCAAAATGCACACACAATGCCAGTGTTGTGCTGCTTCGTTTTAGTTCCTTTATAGCGTCTCTTGTCACCTACACCTTAGAAAAAGCTTTCTCACTATGTCTCGCAAAGGAGAAACTGTGCCAGGACAGAAAAACATCTCCTATCGTGTTCTAGAGGTTGCACAAAGGTTTGTACAGTGTTTTTGCACCAAGGAAAAAAAGTTGTCCAAAACTCCTTCTTTTTCAATATTCATGTGAATGCAAAAGGCAGGAGAGTGGTAAGGTACTGTTTTTCCATCAGTTTGCAAAATGCACACACAATGCCAGTGTTGTGCTGCTTCGTTTTTGTCCTTTAAGCGTCTCTTGTCACCTACACCTTAGAAAAAAGCTTTCTCACTATGTCTCGCAAAGGAGAAACTGTGCCAGGACAGAAAACATCTCCTATCGTGTTCTAGAGGTTGCACAAAGGTTTGTACAGTGTTTTTGCACCAAGGAAAAGAAAGTTGTCCAAAACTCCTTCTTTTTCAATATTCATGTGAATGCAAAAGGCAGGAGAGTGGTAAGGTACTGTTTTTCCATCAGTTTGCAAAATGCACACACAATGCCAGTGTTGTGCTGCTTCGTTCTTGTCCTTTAAGCGTCTCTTGTCACCTACACCTTAGAAAAAGCTTTCTCACTATGTCTCGCAAGGAGAAACTGTGCCAGGACAGAAAACATCTCCTATCGTGTTCTAGAGGTTGCACAAAGGTTTTGTACAGTGTTTTTGCACCAAGGAAAAGAAAGTTGTCCAAAACTCCTTCTTTTTCAATATTCATGTGAATGCAAAAGGCAGGAGAGTGGTAAGGTACTGTTTTCCATCAGTTTGCAAAATGCACACACAATGCCAGTGTTGTGCTGCTTCGTTTTTGTCCTTTAAGCGTCTCTTGTCACCTACACCTTAGAAAAAGCTTTCTCACTATGTCTCGCAAGGAGAAACTGTGCCAGGACAGAAAACATCTCCTATCGTGTTCTAGAGGTTGCACAAAGGTTTGTACAGTGTTTTTGCACCAAGGAAAAAAAAGTTGTCCAAAACTCCTTCTTTTTCAATATTCATGTGAATGCAAAAGGCAGGAGAGTGGTAAGGTACTGTTTTCCATCAGTTTGCAAAATGCACACACAATGCCAGTGTTGTGCTGCTTCGTTCTTATCCTTTAAGCGTCTCTTGTCACCTACACCTTAGAAAAAAGCTTTCTCACTATGTCTGCGCAAGGAGAAACTGTGCCAGGACAGAAAACATCTCCTATCGTGTTCTAGAGGTTGCACAAAAGGTTTGTACAGTGTTTTTGCACCAAAGGAAAAGAAAGTTGTCCAAAAACTCCTTCTTTTTCAATATTCATGTGAATGCAAAAGGCAGGAGAGTGGTAAGGTACTGTTTTTCCATCAGTTTGCAAAATGCACACACAATGCCAGTGTTGTGCTGCTTCGTTTTTGTCCTTTAAGCGTCTCTTGTCACCTACACCTTAGAAAAAGCTTTCTCACTATGTCTCGCAAAGGAGAAACTGTGCCAGGACAGAAAACATCTCCTATCGTGTTCTAGAGGTTGCACAAAGGTTTTGTACAGTGTTTTTGCACCAAGGAAAAAAAGTTGTCCAAAACTCCTTCTTTTTCAATATTCATGTGAATGCAAAAGGCAGGAGAGTGGTAAGGTACTGTTTTCCATCAGTTTGCAAAATGCACACACAATGCCAGTGTTGTGCTGCTTCGTTCTTGTCCTTTAAGCGTCTCTTGTCACCTACACCTTAGAAAAAAGCTTTCTCACTATGTCTCGCAAGGAGAAACTGTGCCAGGACAGAAAACATCTCCTATCGTGTTCTAGAGGTTGCACAAAGGTTTGTACAGTGTTTTTGCACCAAGGAAAAGAAAGTTGTCCAAAACTCCTTCTTTTTCAATATTCATGTGAATGCAAAAGGCAGGAGAGTGGTAAGGTACTGTTTTCCATCAGTTTGCAAAATGCACACACAATGCCAGTGTTGTGCTGCTTCGTTTTTGTCCTTTAAGCGTCTCTTGTCACCTACACCTTAGAAAAAGCTTTCTCACTATGTCTCGCAAGGAGAAACTGTGCCAGGACAGAAAAACATCTCCTATCGTGTTCTAGAGGTTGCACAAAGGTTTGTACAGTGTTTTTGCACCAAAGGAAAAGAAAGTTGTCCAAAACTCCTTCTTTTTCAATATTCATGTGAATGCAAAAGGCAGGAGAGTGGTAAGGTACTGTTTTTCCATCAGTTTGCAAAATGCACACACAATGCCAGTGTTGTGCTGCTTCGTTCTTGTCCTTTAAGCGTCTCTTGTCACCTACACCTTAGAAAAAGCTTTCTCACTATGTCTCTCGCAAAGGGAGAAACTGTGCCAGGACAGAAAACATCTCCTATCGTGTTCTAGAGGTTGCACAAAAGGTTTGTACAGTGTTTTTGCACCAAGGAAAAGAAAAGTTGTCCAAAACTCCTTCTTTTTCAATATTCATGTGAATGCAAAAGGCAGGAGAGTGGTAAGGTACTGTTTTCCATCAGTTTGCAAAATGCACACACAATGCCAGTGTTGTGCTGCTTCGTTTTGTCCTTTAAGCGTCTCTTGTCACCTACACCTTAGAAAAAGCTTTCTCACTATGTCTGCGCAAGGAGAAACTGTGCCAGGACAGAAAACATCTCCTATCGTGTTCTAGAGGTTGCACAAAGGTTTGTACAGTGTTTTTGCACCAAGGAAAAGAAAGTTGTCCAAAACTCCTTCTTTTTCAATATTCATGTGAATGCAAAAGGCAGGAGAGTGGTAAGGTACTGTTTTCCATCAGTTTGCAAAATGCACACACAATGCCAGTGTTGTGCTGCTTCGTTCTTGTCCTTTAAGCGTCTCTTGTCACCTACACCTTAGAAAAAAGCTTTCTCACTATGTCTGCGTAAGGAGAAACTGTGCCAGGACAGAAAACATCTCCTATCGTGTTCTAGAGGTTGCACAAAGGTTTGTACAGTGTTTTTGCACCAAAGGAAAAAAAGTTGTCCAAAACTCCTTCTTTTTCAATATTCATGTGAATGCAAAAGGCAGGAGAGTGGTAAGGTACTGTTTTCCATCAGTTTGCAAAATGCACACACAATGCCAGTGTTGTGCTGCTTCGTTTTGTCCTTTAAGCGTCTCTTGTCACCTACACCTTAGAAAAAGCTTTCTCACTATGTCTCGCAAGGAGAAACTGTGCCAGGACAGAAAACATCTCCTATCGTGTTCTAGAGGTTGCACAAAAGGTTTTGTACAGTGTTTTTGCACCAAGGAAAAGAAAGTTGTCCAAAACTCCTTCTTTTTCAATATTCATGTGAATGCAAAAGGCAGGAGAGTGGTAAGGTACTGTTTTTCCATCAGTTTGCAAAATGCACACACAATGCCAGTGTTGTGCTGCTTCGTTCTTGTCCTTTAAGCGTCTCTTGTCACCTACACCTTAGAAAAAGCTTTCTCACTATGTCTGGCAAAAGGAGAAACTGTGCCAGGACAGAAAACATCTCCTATCGTGTTCTAGAGGTTGCACAAAAGGTTTTTGTACAGTGTTTTTGCACCAAGGAAAAGAAAGTTGTCCAAAACTCCTTCTTTTTCAATATTCATGTGAATGCAAAAGGCAGGAGAGTGGTAAGGTACTGTTTTCCATCAGTTTGCAAAATGCACACACAATGCCAGTGTTGTGCTGCTTCGTTTTTTGTCCTTTAAGCGTCTCTTGTCACCTACACCTTAGAAAAAGCTTTCTCACTATGTCTCGCAAGGAGAAACTGTGCCAGGACAGAAAACATCTCCTATCGTGTTCTAGAGGTTGCACAAAGGTTTTGTACAGTGTTTTGCACCAAAGGAAAAGAAAGTTGTCCAAAACTCCTTCTTTTTCAATATTCATGTGAATGCAAAAGGCAGGAGAGTGGTAAGGTACTGTTTTTCCATCAGTTTGCAAAATGCACACACAATGCCAGTGTTGTGCTGCTTCGTTCTTGTCCTTTAAGCGTCTCTTGTCACCTACACCTTAGAAAAAGCTTTCTCACTATGTCTCGCAAGGAGAAACTGTGCCAGGACAGAAAACATCTCCTATCGTGTTCTAGAGGTTGCACAAAGGTTTTGTACAGTGTTTTTGCACCAAGGAAAGAAAAGTTGTCCAAAACTCCTTCTTTTTCAATATTCATGTGAATGCAAAAGGCAGGAGAGTGGTAAGGTACTGTTTTCCATCAGTTTGCAAAATGCACACACAATGCCAGTGTTGTGCTGCTTCGTTCTTGTCCTTTAAGCGTCTCTTGTCACCTACACCTTAGAAAAAGCTTTCTCACTATGTCTCGCAAGGAGAAACTGTGCCAGGACAGAAAACATCTCCTATCGTGTTCTAGAGGTTGCACAAAGGTTTGTACAGTGTTTTTGCACCAAGGAAAAGAAAGTTGTCCAAAACTCCTTCTTTTTCAATATTCATGTGAATGCAAAAGGCAGGAGAGTGGTAAGGTACTGTTTTCCATCAGTTTGCAAAATGCACACACAATGCCAGTGTTGTGCTGCTTCGTTCTTGTCCTTTAGCGTCTCTTGTCACCTACACCTTAGAAAAAGCTTTCTCACTATGTCTCGCAAGGAGAAACTGTGCCAGGACAGAAAACATCTCCTATCGTGTTCTAGAGGTTGCACAAAGGTTTGTACAGTGTTTTTGCACCAAGGAAAAGAAAGTTGTCCAAAACTCCTTCTTTTTCAATATTCATGTGAATGCAAAAGGCAGGAGAGTGGTAAGGTACTGTTTTCCATCAGTTTGCAAAATGCACACACAATGCCAGTGTTGTGCTGCTTCGTTTTGTCCTTTAAGCGTCTCTTGTCACCTACACCTTAGAAAAAGCTTTCTCACTATGTCTCGCAAGGAGAAACTGTGCCAGGACAGAAAACATCTCCTATCGTGTTCTAGAGGTTGCACAAAGGTTTGTACAGTGTTTTGCACCAAGGAAAAAAAGTTGTCCAAAACTCCTTCTTTTTCAATATTCATGTGAATGCAAAAGGCAGGAGAGTGGTAAGGTACTGTTTTCCATCAGTTTGCAAAATGCACACACAATGCCAGTGTTGTGCTGCTTCGTTTTTGTCCTTTAGCGTCTCTTGTCACCTACACCTTAGAAAAAGCTTTCTCACTATGTCTGCGCAAGGAGAAACTGTGCCAGGACAGAAAACATCTCCTATCGTGTTCTAGAGGTTGCACAAAGGTTTGTACAGTGTTTTTGCACCAAGGAAAGAAAGTTGTCCAAAACTCCTTCTTTTTCAATATTCATGTGAATGCAAAAGGCAGGAGAGTGGTAAGGTACTGTTTTCCATCAGTTTGCAAAATGCACACACAATGCCAGTGTTGTGCTGCTTCGTTCTTGTCCTTTAAGCGTCTCTTGTCACCTACACCTTAGAAAAAGCTTTCTCACTATGTCTGGCAAGGAGAAACTGTGCCAGGACAGAAAACATCTCCTATCGTGTTCTAGAGGTTGCACAAAAGTTTGTACAGTGTTTTGCACCAAGGAAAAGAAAGTTGTCCAAAACTCCTTCTTTTTCAATATTCATGTGAATGCAAAAGGCAGGAGAGTGGTAAGGTACTGTTTTCCATCAGTTTGCAAAATGCACACACAATGCCAGTGTTGTGCTGCTTAGTTTTTGTCCTTTAAGCGTCTCTTGTCACCTACACCTTAGAAAAAGCTTTCTCACTATGTCTCGCAAGGAGAAACTGTGCCAGGACAGAAAACATCTCCTATCGTGTTCTAGAGGTTGCACAAAGGTTTGTACAGTGTTTTGCACCAAGGAAAGAAAGTTGTCCAAAACTCCTTCTTTTTCAATATTCATGTGAATGCAAAAGGCAGGAGAGTGGTAAGGTACTGTTTTCCATCAGTTTGCAAAATGCACACACAATGCCAGTGTTGTGCTGCTTCGTTTTTGTCCTTTAAGCGTCTCTTGTCACCTACACCTTAGAAAAAGCTTTCTCACTATGTCTCGCAAGGAGAAACTGTGCCAGGACAGAAAACATCTCCTATCGTGTTCTAGAGGTTGCACAAAGGTTTGTACAGTGTTTTGCACCAAGGAAAGAAAAGTTGTCCAAAACTCCTTCTTTTTCAATATTCATGTGAATGCAAAAGGCAGGAGAGTGGTAAGGTACTGTTTTCCATCAGTTTGCAAAATGCACACACAATGCCAGTGTTGTGCTGCTTACGTTTTGTCCTTTAAGCGTCTCTTGTCACCTACACCTTAGAAAAAGCTTTCTCACTATGTCTCGCAAGGAGAAACTGTGCCAGGACAGAAAACATCTCCTATCGTGTTCTAGAGGTTGCACAAAGGTTTGTACAGTGTTTTGCACCAAGGAAAAGAAAGTTGTCCAAAACTCCTTCTTTTTCAATATTCATGTGAATGCAAAAGGCAGGAGAGTGGTAAGGTACTGTTTTCCATCAGTTTTGCAAAATGCACACACAATGCCAGTGTTGTTTGCTTTTTGTCCTTTAAGCGTCTCTTGTCACCTACACCTTTAGAAAAAGCTTTCTCACTATGTCTGCGCAAGGAGAAACTGTGCCAGGACAGAAAACATCTCCTATCGTGTTCTAGAGGTTGCACAAAGGTTTTGTACAGTGTTTTGCACCAAGGAAAGAAAGTTGTCCAAAACTCCTTCTTTTTCAATATTCATGTGAATGCAAAAGGCAGGAGAGTGGTAAGGTACTGTTTTCCATCAGTTTGCAAAATGCACACACAATGCCAGTGTTGTGCTGCTTCGTTCTTGTCCTTTAAGCGTCTCTTGTCACCTACACCTTAGAAAAAGCTTTCTCACTATGTCTCGCAAGGAGAAACTGTGCCAGGACAGAAAACATCTCCTATCGTGTTCTAGAGGTTGCACAAAGGTTTGTACAGTGTTTTTGCACCAAGGAAAAGAAAGTTGTCCAAAACTCCTTCTTTTTCAATATTCATGTGAATGCAAAAGGCAGGAGAGTGGTAAGGTACTGTTTTCCATCAGTTTGCAAAATGCACACACAATGCCAGTGTTGTGCTGCTTCGTTCTTGTCCTTTAAGCGTCTCTTGTCACCTACACCTTAGAAAAAGCTTTCTCACTATGTCTGCGCAAGGAGAAACTGTGCCAGGACAGAAAACATCTCCTATCGTGTTCTAGAGGTTGCACAAAGGTTTGTACAGTGTTTTTGCACCAAGGAAAAGAAAGTTGTCCAAAACTCCTTCTTTTTCAATATTCATGTGAATGCAAAAGGCAGGAGAGTGGTAAGGTACTGTTTTCCATCAGTTTGCAAAATGCACACACAATGCCAGTGTTGTGCTGCTTCCTTTTGTCCTTTAAGCGTCTCTTGTCACCTACACCTTAGAAAAAGCTTTCTCACTATGTCTCGCAAGGAGAAACTGTGCCAGGACAGAAAACATCTCCTATCGTGTTCTAGAGGTTGCACAAAGGTTTGTACAGTGTTTTTGCACCAAGGAAAAGAAAGTTGTCCAAAACTCCTTCTTTTTCAATATTCATGTGAATGCAAAAGGCAGGAGAGTGGTAAGGTACTGTTTTCCATCAGTTTGCAAAATGCACACACAATGCCAGTGTTGTGCTGCTTCGTTCTTGTCCTTTAAGCGTCTCTTGTCACCTACACCTTAGAAAAAGCTTTCTCACTATGTCTCGCAAGGAGAAACTGTGCCAGGACAGAAAACATCTCCTATCGTGTTCTAGAGGTTGCACAAAGGTTTGTACAGTGTTTTTGCACCAAGGAAAAGAAAGTTGTCCAAAACTCCTTCTTTTTCAATATTCATGTGAATGCAAAAGGCAGGAGAGTGGTAAGGTACTGTTTTCCATCAGTTTGCAAAATGCACACACAATGCCAGTGTTGTGCTGCTTCGTTTTGTCCTTTAAGCGTCTCTTGTCACCTACACCTTAGAAAAAGCTTTCTCACTATGTCTCGCAAGGAGAAACTGTGCCAGGACAGAAAACATCTCCTATCGTGTTCTAGAGGTTGCACAAAGGTTTGTACAGTGTTTTTGCACCAAAGGAAAAGAAAGTTGTCCAAAACTCCTTCTTTTTCAATATTCATGTGAATGCAAAAGGCAGGAGAGTGGTAAGGTACTGTTTTCCATCAGTTTGCAAAATGCACACACAATGCCAGTGTTGTGCTGCTTCGTTTTTGTCCTTTAAGCGTCTCTTGTCACCTACACCTTAGAAAAAGCTTTCTCACTATGTCTCGCAAAGGAGAAACTGTGCCAGGACAGAAAACATCTCCTATCGTGTTCTAGAGGTTGCACAAAGGTTTTGTACAGTGTTTTTGCACCAAGGAAAAGAAAGTTGTCCAAAACTCCTTCTTTTTCAATATTCATGTGAATGCAAAAGGCAGGAGAGTGGTAAGGTACTGTTTTCCATCAGTTTGCAAAATGCACACACAATGCCAGTGTTGTGCTGCTTCGTTTTGTCCTTTAAGCGTCTCTTGTCACCTACACCTTAGAAAAAGCTTTCTCACTATGTCTCGCAAGGAGAAACTGTGCCAGGACAGAAAACATCTCCTATCGTGTTCTAGAGGTTGCACAAAGGTTTGTACAGTGTTTTTGCACCAAGGAAAAGAAAGTTGTCCAAAACTCCTTCTTTTTCAATATTCATGTGAATGCAAAAGGCAGGAGAGTGGTAAGGTACTGTTTTTCCATCAGTTTGCAAAATGCACACACAATGCCAGTGTTGTGCTGCTTCGTTCTTGTCCTTTAAGCGTCTCTTGTCACCTACACCTTAGAAAAAGCTTTCTCACTATGTCTCGCAAGGAGAAACTGTGCCAGGACAGAAAACATCTCCTATCGTGTTCTAGAGGTTGCACAAAGGTTTTGTACAGTGTTTTTGCACCAAAAGGAAAAGAAAGTTGTCCAAAACTCCTTCTTTTTCAATATTCATGTGAATGCAAAAGGCAGGAGAGTGGTAAGGTACTGTTTTCCATCAGTTTGCAAAATGCACACACAATGCCAGTGTTGTGCTGCTTCGTTCTTGTCCTTTAGCGTCTCTTGTCACCTACACCTTAGAAAAAGCTTTCTCACTATGTCTCGCAAGGAGAAACTGTGCCAGGACAGAAAACATCTCCTATCGTGTTCTAGAGGTTGCACAAAGGTTTGTACAGTGTTTTTGCACCAAGGAAAAGAAAGTTGTCCAAAACTCCTTCTTTTTCAATATTCATGTGAATGCAAAAGGCAGGAGAGTGGTAAGGTACTGTTTTCCATCAGTTTGCAAAATGCACACACAATGCCAGTGTTGTGCTGCTTCGTTTTGTCCTTTAAGCGTCTCTTGTCACCTACACCTTAGAAAAAGCTTTCTCACTATGTCTCGCAAGGAGAAACTGTGCCAGGACAGAAAACATCTCCTATCGTGTTCTAGAGGTTGCACAAAGGTTTGTACAGTGTTTTTGCACCAAGGAAAAAAAAGTTGTCCAAAACTCCTTCTTTTTCAATATTCATGTGAATGCAAAAGGCAGGAGAGTGGTAAGGTACTGTTTTCCATCAGTTTGCAAAATGCACACACAATGCCAGTGTTGTGCTGCTTCGTTTTGTCCTTTAAGCGTCTCTTGTCACCTACACCTTAGAAAAAGCTTTCTCACTATGTCTCGCCAAGGAGAAACTGTGCCAGGACAGAAAACATCTCCTATCGTGTTCTAGAGGTTGCACAAAGGTTTGTACAGTGTTTTTGCACCAAGGAAAAGAAAGTTGTCCAAAACTCCTTCTTTTTCAATATTCATGTGAATGCAAAAGGCAGGAGAGTGGTAAGGTACTGTTTTCCATCAGTTTGCAAAATGCACACACAATGCCAGTGTTGTGCTGCTTCGTTTTTATCCTTTAAGCGTCTCTTGTCACCTACACCTTAGAAAAAAGCTTTCTCACTATGTCTGCGCAAGGAGAAACTGTGCCAGGACAGAAAACATCTCCTATCGTGTTCTAGAGGTTGCACAAAGGTTTGTACAGTGTTTTTGCACCAAGGAAAAGAAAGTTGTCCAAAACTCCTTCTTTTTCAATATTCATGTGAATGCAAAAGGCAGGAGAGTGGTAAAGGTACTGTTTTTCCATCAGTTTGCAAAATGCACACACAATGCCAGTGTTGTGCTGCTTCGTTCCTTGTCCTTTAAGCGTCTCTTGTCACCTACACCTTAGAAAAAGCTTTCTCACTATGTCTCGCAAGGAGAAACTGTGCCAGGACAGAAAACATCTCCTATCGTGTTCTAGAGGTTGCACAAAAGGTTTGTACAGTGTTTTTGCACCAAGGAAAAGAAAAGTTGTCCAAAACTCCTTCTTTTTCAATATTCATGTGAATGCAAAAGGCAGGAGAGTGGTAAGGTACTGTTTTCCATCAGTTTGCAAAATGCACACACAATGCCAGTGTTGTGCTGCTTCGTTCTTGTCCTTTAAGCGTCTCTTGTCACCTACACCTTAGAAAAAGCTTTCTCACTATGTCTGCGCAAGGAGAAACTGTGCCAGGACAGAAAACATCTCCTATCGTGTTCTAGAGGTTGCACAAAGGTTTTGTACAGTGTTTTTGCACCAAGGAAAAGAAAGTTGTCCAAAACTCCTTCTTTTTCAATATTCATGTGAATGCAAAAGGCAGGAGAGTGGTAAGGTACTGTTTTCCATCAGTTTGCAAAATGCACACACAATGCCAGTGTTGTGCTGCTTCGTTTTGTCCTTTAAGCGTCTCTTGTCACCTACACCTTAGAAAAAGCTTTCTCACTATGTCTCGCAAAGGAGAAACTGTGCCAGGACAGAAAACATCTCCTATCGTGTTCTAGAGGTTGCACAAAGGTTTGTACAGTGTTTTTGCACCAAGGAAAAGAAAGTTGTCCAAAAACTCCTTCTTTTTCAATATTCATGTGAATGCAAAAGGCAGGAGAGTGGTAAGGTACTGTTTTCCATCAGTTTGCAAAATGCACACACAATGCCAGTGTTGTGCTGCTTCGTTTTTGTCCTTTAAGCGTCTCTTGTCACCTACACCTTAGAAAAAGCTTTCTCACTATGTCTCGCAAGGAGAAACTGTGCCAGGACAGAAAACATCTCCTATCGTGTTCTAGAGGTTGCACAAAGGTTTTGTACAGTGTTTTTGCACCAAGGAAAAAAAGTTGTCCAAAACTCCTTCTTTTTCAATATTCATGTGAATGCAAAAGGCAGGAGAGTGGTAAAGGTACTGTTTTCCATCAGTTTGCAAAATGCACACACAATGCCAGTGTTGTGCTGCTTCGTTCTTGTCCTTTAAGCGTCTCTTGTCACCTACACCTTAGAAAAAAGCTTTCTCACTATGTCTGCGCAAGGAGAAACTGTGCCAGGACAGAAAACATCTCCTATCGTGTTCTAGAGGTTGCACAAAGGTTTTGTACAGTGTTTTTGCACCAAAGGAAAAGAAAGTTGTCCAAAACTCCTTCTTTTTCAATATTCATGTGAATGCAAAAGGCAGGAGAGTGGTAAGGTACTGTTTTCCATCAGTTTGCAAAATGCACACACAATGCCAGTGTTGTGCTGCTTCGTTTTTCATCCTTTAAGCGTCTCTTGTCACCTACACCTTAGAAAAAGCTTTCTCACTATGTCTCGCAAAGGAGAAACTGTGCCAGGACAGAAAACATCTCCTATCGTGTTCTAGAGGTTGCACAAAGGTTTGTACAGTGTTTTTGCACCAAAGGAAAAGAAAAGTTGTCCAAAACTCCTTCTTTTTCAATATTCATGTGAATGCAAAAGGCAGGAGAGTGGTAAGGTACTGTTTTCCATCAGTTTGCAAAATGCACACACAATGCCAGTGTTGTGCTGCTTCGTTTTGTCCTTTAAGCGTCTCTTGTCACCTACACCTTAGAAAAAGCTTTCTCACTATGTCTCGCAAGGAGAAACTGTGCCAGGACAGAAAACATCTCCTATCGTGTTCTAGAGGTTGCACAAAGGTTTGTACAGTGTTTTTGCACCAAAGGAAAAAAAGTTGTCCAAAACTCCTTCTTTTTCAATATTCATGTGAATGCAAAAGGCAGGAGAGTGGTAAGGTACTGTTTTCCATCAGTTTGCAAAATGCACACACAATGCCAGTGTTGTGCTGCTTCGTTTTGTCCTTTAAGCGTCTCTTGTCACCTACACCTTAGAAAAAGCTTTCTCACTATGTCTCGCAAGGAGAAACTGTGCCAGGACAGAAAACATCTCCTATCGTGTTCTAGAGGTTGCACAAAGGTTTGTACAGTGTTTTTGCACCAAGGAAAAGAAAGTTGTCCAAAACTCCTTCTTTTTCAATATTCATGTGAATGCAAAAGGCAGGAGAGTGGTAAGGTACTGTTTTTCCATCAGTTTGCAAAATGCACACACAATGCCAGTGTTGTGCTGCTTCGTTTTTATCCTTTAAGCGTCTCTTGTCACCTACACCTTAGAAAAAGCTTTCTCACTATGTCTCGCAAGGAGAAACTGTGCCAGGACAGAAAACATCTCCTATCGTGTTCTAGAGGTTGCACAAAAGGTTTGTACAGTGTTTTTGCACCAAGGAAAAGAAAGTTGTCCAAAACTCCTTCTTTTTCAATATTCATGTGAATGCAAAAGGCAGGAGAGTGGTAAGGTACTGTTTTCCATCAGTTTGCAAAATGCACACACAATGCCAGTGTTGTGCTGCTTCGTTCTTGTCCTTTAAGCGTCTCTTGTCACCTACACCTTAGAAAAAGCTTTCTCACTATGTCTCGCAAGGAGAAACTGTGCCAGGACAGAAAACATCTCCTATCGTGTTCTAGAGGTTGCACAAAGGTTTTGTACAGTGTTTTTGCACCAAGGAAAAAAAGTTGTCCAAAACTCCTTCTTTTTCAATATTCATGTGAATGCAAAAGGCAGGAGAGTGGTAAGGTACTGTTTTCCATCAGTTTGCAAAATGCACACACAATGCCAGTGTTGTGCTGCTTCGTTTTTATCCTTTAAGCGTCTCTTGTCACCTACACCTTAGAAAAAGCTTTCTCACTATGTCTCGCAAGGAGAAACTGTGCCAGGACAGAAAACATCTCCTATCGTGTTCTAGAGGTTGCACAAAGGTTTGTACAGTGTTTTTGCACCAAGGAAAAGAAAAGTTGTCCAAAACTCCTTCTTTTTCAATATTCATGTGAATGCAAAAGGCAGGAGAGTGGTAAGGTACTGTTTTCCATCAGTTTGCAAAATGCACACACAATGCCAGTGTTGTGCTGCTTCGTTTTTGTCCTTTAAGCGTCTCTTGTCACCTACACCTTAGAAAAAAGCTTTCTCACTATGTCTCGCAAGGAGAAACTGTGCCAGGACAGAAAACATCTCCTATCGTGTTCTAGAGGTTGCACAAAGGTTTGTACAGTGTTTTTGCACCAAGGAAAAGAAAGTTGTCCAAAACTCCTTCTTTTTCAATATTCATGTGAATGCAAAAGGCAGGAGAGTGGTAAGGTACTGTTTTTCCATCAGTTTGCAAAATGCACACACAATGCCAGTGTTGTGCTGCTTCGTTTTGTCCTTTAAGCGTCTCTTGTCACCTACACCTTAGAAAAAAGCTTTCTCACTATGTCTGCGCAAGGAGAAACTGTGCCAGGACAGAAAAACATCTCCTATCGTGTTCTAGAGGTTGCACAAAGGTTTGTACAGTGTTTTTGCACCAAGGAAAAGAAAGTTGTCCAAAACTCCTTCTTTTTCAATATTCATGTGAATGCAAAAAGGCAGGAGAGTGGTAAGGTACTGTTTTCCATCAGTTTGCAAAATGCACACACAATGCCAGTGTTGTGCTGCTTCGTTTCTTGTCCTTTAAGCGTCTCTTGTCACCTACACCTTAGAAAAAGCTTTCTCACTATGTCTCGCAAGGAGAAACTGTGCCAGGACAGAAAACATCTCCTATCGTGTTCTAGAGGTTGCACAAAGGTTTTGTACAGTGTTTTTGCACCAAGGAAAAAAAGTTGTCCAAAACTCCTTCTTTTTCAATATTCATGTGAATGCAAAAAGGCAGGAGAGTGGTAAGGTACTGTTTTTCCATCAGTTTGCAAAATGCACACACAATGCCAGTGTTGTGCTGCTTCGTTTTGTCCTTTAAGCGTCTCTTGTCACCTACACCTTAGAAAAAAGCTTTCTCACTATGTCTCGCAAGGAGAAACTGTGCCAGGACAGAAAACATCTCCTATCGTGTTCTAGAGGTTGCACAAAAGGTTTGTACAGTGTTTTTGCACCAAGGAAAAGAAAGTTGTCCAAAACTCCTTCTTTTTCAATATTCATGTGAATGCAAAAGGCAGGAGAGTGGTAAGGTACTGTTTTTCCATCAGTTTGCAAAATGCACACACAATGCCAGTGTTGTGCTGCTTCGTTCTTGTCCTTTAAGCATCTCTTGTCACCTACACCTTAGAAAAAGCTTTTCTCACTATGTCTCGCAAGGAGAAACTGTGCCAGGACAGAAAAACATCTCCTATCGTGTTCTAGAGGTTGCACAAAGGTTTGTACAGTGTTTTTGCACCAAGGAAAAAAAGTTGTCCAAAACTCCTTCTTTTTCAATATTCATGTGAATGCAAAAGGCAGGAGAGTGGTAAGGTACTGTTTTTCCATCAGTTTGCAAAATGCACACACAATGCCAGTGTTGTGCTGCTTCGTTTTTATCCTTTAAGCGTCTCTTGTCACCTACACCTTAGAAAAAGCTTTCTCACTATGTCTCGCAAGGAGAAACTGTGCCAGGACAGAAAACATCTCCTATCGTGTTCTAGAGGTTGCACAAAAGGTTTGTACAGTGTTTTTGCACCAAAGGAAAAAAAAGTTGTCCAAAACTCCTTCTTTTTCAATATTCATGTGAATGCAAAAGGCAGGAGAGTGGTAAGGTACTGTTTTCCATCAGTTTGCAAAATGCACACACAATGCCAGTGTTGTGCTGCTTCGTTTTGATCCTTTAAGCGTCTCTTGTCACCTACACCTTAGAAAAAGCTTTCTCACTATGTCTCGCAAAGGAGAAACTGTGCCAGGACAGAAAAACATCTCCTATCGTGTTCTAGAGGTTGCACAAAGGTTTTGTACAGTGTTTTTGCACCAAGGAAAAAAAGTTGTCCAAAACTCCTTCCTTTTCAATATTCATGTGAATGCAAAAGGCAGGAGAGTGGTAAGGTACTGTTTTTCCATCAGTTTGCAAAATGCACACACAATGCCAGTGTTGTGCTGCTTCGTTTTGTCCTTTAAGCGTCTCTTGTCACCTACACCTTAGAAAAAGCTTTCTCACTATGTCTCGCAAGGAGAAACTGTGCCAGGACAGAAAACATCTCCTATCGTGTTCTAGAGGTTGCACAAAAGGTTTGTACAGTGTTTTTGCACCAAGGAAAAGAAAGTTGTCCAAAACTCCTTCTTTTTCAATATTCATGTGAATGCAAAAGGCAGGAGAGTGGTAAGGTACTGTTTTCCATCAGTTTGCAAAATGACACACACAATGCCAGTGTTGTGCTGCTTCGTTCTTGTCCTTTAAGCGTCTCTTGTCACCTACACCTTAGAAAAAGCTTTCTCACTATGTCTGCGCAAGGAGAAACTGTGCCAGGACAGAAAACATCTCCTATCGTGTTCTAGAGGTTGCACAAAGGTTTTGTACAGTGTTTTTGCACCAAGGAAAAGAAAGTTGTCCAAAACTCCTTCTTTTTCAATATTCATGTGAATGCAAAAGGCAGGAGAGTGGTAAGGTACTGTTTTTCCATCAGTTTGCAAAATGCACACACAATGCCAGTGTTGTGCTGCTTCGTTTTGTCCTTTAAGCGTCTCTTGTCACCTACACCTTAGAAAAAGCTTTCTCACTATGTCTCGCAAGGAGAAACTGTGCCAGGACAGAAAAACATCTCCTATCGTGTTCTAGAGGTTGCACAAAGGTTTTGTACAGTGTTTTTGCACCAAGGAAAAGAAAGTTGTCCAAAACTCCTTCTTTTTCAATATTCATGTGAATGCAAAAGGCAGGAGAGTGGTAAGGTACTGTTTTCCATCAGTTTGCAAAATGCACACACAATGCCAGTGTTGTGCTGCTTCGTTTTTGTCCTTTAAGCGTCTCTTGTCACCTACACCTTAGAAAAAGCTTTCTCACTATGTCTCGCAAGGAGAAACTGTGCCAGGACAGAAAACATCTCCTATCGTGTTCTAGAGGTTGCACAAAAGGTTTGTACAGTGTTTTTGCACCAAGGAAAAAAAGTTGTCCAAAACTCCTTCTTTTTCAATATTCATGTGAATGCAAAAGGCAGGAGAGTGGTAAGGTACTGTTTTTCCATCAGTTTGCAAAATGCACACACAATGCCAGTGTTGTGCTGCTTCGTTCTTGTCCTTTAAGCGTCTCTTGTCACCTACACCTTAGAAAAAGCTTTCTCACTATGTCTCGCAAAAGGAGAAACTGTGCCAGGACAGAAAACATCTCCTATCGTGTTCTAGAGGTTGCACAAAGGTTTGTACAGTGTTTTTGCACCAAGGAAAAGAAAGTTGTCCAAAACTCCTTCTTTTTCAATATTCATGTGAATGCAAAAGGCAGGAGAGTGGTAAGGTACTGTTTTCCATCAGTTTGCAAAATGCACACACAATGCCAGTGTTGTGCTGCTTCGTTCTTGTCCTTTAAGCGTCTCTTGTCACCTACACCTTAGAAAAAGCTTTCTCACTATGTCTCGCAAGGAGAAACTGTGCCAGGACAGAAAACATCTCCTATCGTGTTCTAGAGGTTGCACAAAGGTTTGTACAGTGTTTTTGCACCAAAGGAAAAGAAAGTTGTCCAAAACTCCTTCTTTTTCAATATTCATGTGAATGCAAAAGGCAGGAGAGTGGTAAGGTACTGTTTTCCATCAGTTTGCAAAATGCACACACAATGCCAGTGTTGTGCTGCTTCGTTCTTGTCCTTTAAGCGTCTCTTGTCACCTACACCTTAGAAAAAGCTTTCTCACTATGTCTCGCAAGGAGAAACTGTGCCAGGACAGAAAACATCTCCTATCGTGTTCTAGAGGTTGCACAAAGGTTTGTACAGTGTTTTTGCACCAAGGAAAAGAAAGTTGTCCAAAACTCCTTCTTTTTCAATATTCATGTGAATGCAAAAGGCAGGAGAGTGGTAAGGTACTGTTTTCCATCAGTTTGCAAAATGCACACACAATGCCAGTGTTGTGCTGCTTCGTTTTGTCCTTTAAGCGTCTCTTGTCACCTACACCTTAGAAAAAGCTTTCTCACTATGTCTCGCAAGGAGAAACTGTGCCAGGACAGAAAACATCTCCTATCGTGTTCTAGAGGTTGCACAAAGGTTTGTACAGTGTTTTTGCACCAAAGGAAAAGAAAGTTGTCCAAAACTCCTTCTTTTTCAATATTCATGTGAATGCAAAAGGCAGGAGAGTGGTAAGGTACTGTTTTCCATCAGTTTGCAAAATGCACACACAATGCCAGTGTTGTGCTGCTTCGTTCTTGTCCTTTAAGCGTCTCTTGTCACCTACACCTTAGAAAAAGCTTTCTCACTATGTCTCGCAAGGAGAAACTGTGCCAGGACAGAAAACATCTCCTATCGTGTTCTAGAGGTTGCACAAAGGTTTGTACAGTGTTTTTGCACCAAGGAAAAGAAAGTTGTCCAAAACTCCTTCTTTTTCAATATTCATGTGAATGCAAAAGGCAGGAGAGTGGTAAGGTACTGTTTTTCCATCAGTTTGCAAAATGCACACACAATGCCAGTGTTGTGCTGCTTCGTTTTGTCCTTTAAGCGTCTCTTGTCACCTACACCTTAGAAAAAGCTTTCTCACTATGTCTCGCAAGGAGAAACTGTGCCAGGACAGAAAACATCTCCTATCGTGTTCTAGAGGTTGCACAAAGGTTTGTACAGTGTTTTTGCACCAAGGAAAAGAAAAGTTGTCCAAAACTCCTTCTTTTTCAATATTCATGTGAATGCAAAAGGCAGGAGAGTGGTAAGGTACTGTTTTCCATCAGTTTGCAAAATGCACACACAATGCCAGTGTTGTGCTGCTTCGTTCTTGTCCTTTAAGCGTCTCTTGTCACCTACACCTTAGAAAAAGCTTTCTCACTATGTCTGCGCAAGGAGAAACTGTGCCAGGACAAAAAAACATCTCCTATCGTGTTCTAGAGGTTGCACAAAAGGTTTGTACAGTGTTTTTGCACCAAAGGAAAGAAAGTTGTCCAAAACTCCTTCTTTTTCAATATTCATGTGAATGCAAAAGGCAGGAGAGTGGTAAGGTACTGTTTTCCATCAGTTTGCAAAATGCACACACAATGCCAGTGTTGTGCTGCTTCGTTTTTGTCCTTTAAGCGTCTCTTGTCACCTACACCTTAGAAAAAGCTTTCTCACTATGTCTCGCAAGGAGAAACTGTGCCAGGACAGAAAACATCTCCTATCGTGTTCTAGAGGTTGCACAAAGGTTTGTACAGTGTTTTTGCACCAAGGAAAAGAAAGTTGTCCAAAACTCCTTCTTTTTCAATATTCATGTGAATGCAAAAGGCAGGAGAGTGGTAAGGTACTGTTTTCCATCAGTTTGCAAAATGCACACACAATGCCAGTGTTGTGCTGCTTCGTTTTTGTCCTTTAAGCGTCTCTTGTCACCTACACCTTAGAAAAAGCTTTCTCACTATGTCTCGCAAGGAGAAACTGTGCCAGGACAGAAAACATCTCCTATCGTGTTCTAGAGGTTGCACAAAAGTTTTGTACAGTGTTTTTGCACCAAAGAAAGAAAGTTGTCCAAAACTCCTTCTTTTTCAATATTCATGTGAATGCAAAAGGCAGGAGAGTGGTAAGGTACTGTTTTCCATCAGTTTGCAAAATGCACACACAATGCCAGTGTTGTGCTGCTTCGTTTTGTCCTTTAGCGTCTCTTGTCACCTACACCTTAGAAAAAGCTTTCTCACTATGTCTCGCAAGGAGAAACTGTGCCAGGACAGAAAACATCTCCTATCGTGTTCTAGAGGTTGCACAAAGGTTTGTACAGTGTTTTTGCACCAAGGAAAAGAAAGTTGTCAAAACTCCTTTTTTCAATATCAAATTTAATATTCATATGAATGCAAAAGGCAGGAGAGTGGTAAGGTACTGTTTTCCATCAGTTTGCAAAATGCACACACAATGCCAGTGTTGTGCTGCTTCGTTTTTCTTCTTTTAGCGTCTCTTGTCACCTACACCTTAGAAAAACGCTTTCTCACTATGTCTCGCAAGGAGAAACTGTGCCAGGACAGAAAACATCTCCTATCGTGTTCTAGAGGTTGCACAAAGGTTTGTACAGTGTTTTGCACCAAGGAAAAGAAAGTTGTCCAAAACTCCTTCTTTTTCAATATTCATGTGAATGCAAAAGGCAGGAGAGTGGTAAGGTACTGTTTTCCATCAGTTTGCAAAATGCACACACAATGCCAGTGTTGTGCTGCTTCCTTTTGTCCTTTAGCGTCTCTTGTCACCTACACCTTAGAAAAAGCTTTCTCACTATGTCTCGCAAGGAGAAACTGTGCCAGGACAGAAAACATCTCCTATCGTGTTCTAGAGGTTGCACAAAGGTTTGTACAGTGTTTTTGCACCAAGGAAAAGAAAGTTGTCCAAAACTCCTTCTTTTTCAATATTCATGTGAATGCAAAAGGCAGGAGAGTGGTAAGGTACTGTTTTCCATCAGTTTGCAAAATGCACACACAATGCCAGTGTTGTGCTGCTTCGTTTTTATCCTTTAAGCGTCTCTTGTCACCTACACCTTAGAAAAAGCTTTCTCACTATGTCTGCGCAAGGAGAAACTGTGCCAGGACAGAAAACATCTCCTATCGTGTTCTAGAGGTTGCACAAAGGTTTGTACAGTGTTTTGCACCAAGGAAAAGAAAGTTGTCCAAAACTCCTTCTTTTTCAATATTCATGTGAATGCAAAAGGCAGGAGAGTGGTAAGGTACTGTTTTCCATCAGTTTGCAAAATGCACACACAATGCCAGTGTTGTGCTGCTTCGTTCTTGTCCTTTAAGCGTCTCTTGTCACCTACACCTTAGAAAAAGCTTTCTCACTATGTCTGCGCAAGGAGAAACTGTGCCAGGACAGAAAACATCTCCTATCGTGTTCTAGAGGTTGCACAAAGGTTTGTACAGTGTTTTTGCACCAAGGAAAAGAAAGTTGTCCAAAACTCCTTCTTTTTCAATATTCATGTGAATGCAAAAGGCAGGAGAGTGGTAAGGTACTGTTTTCCATCAGTTTGCAAAATGCACACACAATGCCAGTGTTGTGCTGCTTCGTTTTTTGTCCTTTAAGCGTCTCTTGTCACCTACACCTTAGAAAAAGCTTTCTCACTATGTCTCGCAAGGAGAAACTGTGCCAGGACAGAAAACATCTCCTATCGTGTTCTAGAGGTTGCACAAAGGTTTGTACAGTGTTTTGCACCAAGGAAAAGAAAGTTGTCCAAAACTCCTTCTTTTTCAATATTCATGTGAATGCAAAAGGCAGGAGAGTGGTAAGGTACTGTTTTCCATCAGTTTGCAAAATGCACACACAATGCCAGTGTTGTGCTGCTTCGTTTTGTCCTTTAGCGTCTCTTGTCACCTACACCTTAGAAAAAGCTTTCTCACTATGTCTGCGCAAGGAGAAACTGTGCCAGGACAGAAAACATCTCCTATCGTGTTCTAGAGGTTGCACAAAAGGTTTGTACAGTGTTTTGCACCAAGGAAAAGAAAGTTGTCCAAAACTCCTTCTTTTTCAATATTCATGTGAATGCAAAAGGCAGGAGAGTGGTAAGGTACTGTTTTCCATCAGTTTGCAAAATGCACACACAATGCCAGTGTTGTGCTGCTTCGTTTTTGTCCTTTAGCGTCTCTTGTCACCTACACCTTAGAAAAAGCTTTCTCACTATGTCTCGCAAGGAGAAACTGTGCCAGGACAGAAAACATCTCCTATCGTGTTCTAGAGGTTGCACAAAGGTTTGTACAGTGTTTTGCACCAAGAAAAAAAAGTTGTCCAAAACTCCTTCTTTTTCAATATTCATGTGAATGCAAAAGGCAGGAGAGTGGTAAGGTACTGTTTTCCATCAGTTTGCAAAATGCACACACAATGCCAGTGTTGTGCTGCTTGGTCTTTGTCCTTTAAGCGTCTCTTGTCACCTACACCTTAGAAAAAGCTTTCTCACTATGTCTCGCAAGGAGAAACTGTGCCAGGACAGAAAACATCTCCTATCGTGTTCTAGAGGTTGCACAAAGGTTTGTACAGTGTTTTTGCACCAAGGAAAAGAAAGTTGTCCAAAACTCCTTCTTTTTCAATATTCATGTGAATGCAAAAGGCAGGAGAGTGGTAAGGTACTGTTTTCCATCAGTTTGCAAAATGCACACACAATGCCAGTGTTGTGCTGCTTCGTTTTTGTCCTTTAGCGTCTCTTGTCACCTACACCTTAGAAAAAGCTTTCTCACTATGTCTGCGCAAGGAGAAACTGTGCCAGGACAGAAAACATCTCCTATCGTGTTCTAGAGGTTGCACAAAGGTTTTGTACAGTGTTTTTGCACCAAGGAAAAGAAAGTTGTCCAAAACTCCTTCTTTTTCAATATTCATGTGAATGCAAAAGGCAGGAGAGTGGTAAGGTACTGTTTTCCATCAGTTTGCAAAATGCACACACAATGCCAGTGTTGTGCTGCTTTTTACGTTTTGTCCTTTAGCGTCTCTTGTCACCTACACCTTAGAAAAAGCTTTCTCACTATGTCTCGCAAGGAGAAACTGTGCCAGGACAGAAAACATCTCCTATCGTGTTCTAGAGGTTGCACAAAGGTTTGTACAGTGTTTTGCACCAAGGAAAAGAAAGTTGTCCAAAACTCCTTCTTTTTCAATATTCATGTGAATGCAAAAGGCAGGAGAGTGGTAAGGTACTGTTTTCCATCAGTTTGCAAAATGCACACACAATGCCAGTGTTGTGCTGCTTCGTTTTTGTCCTTTAGCGTCTCTTGTCACCTACACCTTAGAAAAAGCTTTCTCACTATGTCTCGCAAGGAGAAACTGTGCCAGGACAGAAAACATCTCCTATCGTGTTCTAGAGGTTGCACAAAGGTTTGTACAGTGTTTTTGCACCAAGGAAAAAAAGTTGTCCAAAACTCCTTCTTTTTCAATATTCATGTGAATGCAAAAGGCAGGAGAGTGGTAAGGTACTGTTTTCCATCAGTTTGCAAAATGCACACACAATGCCAGTGTTGTGCTGCTTCGTTTTGTCCCTTTAGCGTCTCTTGTCACCTACACCTTAGAAAAAGCTTTCTCACTATGTCTCGCAAGGAGAAACTGTGCCAGGACAGAAAACATCTCCTATCGTGTTCTAGAGGTTGCACACAAAGGTTTGTACAGTGTTTTGCACCAAGGAAAGAAAAGTTGTCCAAAACTCCTTCTTTTTCAATATTCATGTGAATGCAAAAGGCAGGAGAGTGGTAAGGTACTGTTTTCCATCAGTTTGCAAAATGCACACACAATGCCAGTGTTGTGCTGCTTCGTTCTTGTCCTTTAAGCGTCTCTTGTCACCTACACCTTAGAAAAAGCTTTCTCACTATGTCTCGCAAGGAGAAACTGTGCCAGGACAGAAAACATCTCCTATCGTGTTCTAGAGGTTGCACAAAGGTTTGTACAGTGTTTTGCACCAAAAAAAAGAAAGTTGTCCAAAACTCCTTCTTTTTCAATATTCATGTGAATGCAAAAGGCAGGAGAGTGGTAAGGTACTGTTTTCCATCAGTTTGCAAAATGCACACACAATGCCAGTGTTGTGCTGCTTCGTTTTGTCCTTTAGCGTCTCTTGTCACCTACACCTTAGAAAAAGCTTTCTCACTATGTCTCGCAAGGAGAAACTGTGCCAGGACAGAAAACATCTCCTATCGTGTTCTAGAGGTATTGCACAAAGGTTTGTACAGTGTTTTGCACCAAGGAAAAGAAAGTTGTCCAAAACTCCTTCTTTTTCAATATTCATGTGAATGCAAAAGGCAGGAGAGTGGTAAGGTACTGTTTTCCATCAGTTTGCAAAATGCACACACAATGCCAGTGTTGTGCTGCTTCGTTCTTGTCCTTTAAGCGTCTCTTGTCACCTACACCTTAGAAAAAGCTTTCTCACTATGTCTCGCAAGGGAGAAACTGTGCCAGGACAGAAAACATCTCCTATCGTGTTCTAGAGGTTGCACAAAGGTTTGTACAGTGTTTTGCACCAAGAAAAAAAAGTTGTCCAAAACTCCTTCTTTTTCAATATTCATGTGAATGCAAAAGGCAGGAGAGTGGTAAGGTACTGTTTTCCATCAGTTTGCAAAATGCACACACAATGCCAGTGTTGTGCTGCTTCGTTTTGTCCTTTAAGCGTCTCTTGTCACCTACACCTTAGAAAAAGCTTTCTCACTATGTCTCGCAAGGAGAAACTGTGCCAGGACAGAAAACATCTCCTATCGTGTTCTAGAGGTTGCACAAAGGTTTTGTACAGTGTTTTGCACCAAGGAAAAGAAAGTTGTCCAAAACTCCTTCTTTTTCAATATTCATGTGAATGCAAAAGGCAGGAGAGTGGTAAGGTACTGTTTTCCATCAGTTTGCAAAATGCACACACAATGCCAGTGTTGTGCTGCTTCGTTTTTGTCCTTTAGCGTCTCTTGTCACCTACACCTTAGAAAAAGCTTTCTCACTATGTCTCGCAAGGAGAAACTGTGCCAGGACAGAAAACATCTCCTATCGTGTTCTAGAGGTTGCACAAAGGTTTGTACAGTGTTTTGCACCAAGGAAAAGAAAGTTGTCCAAAACTCCTTCTTTTTCAATATTCATGTGAATGCAAAAGGCAGGAGAGTGGTAAGGTACTGTTTTCCATCAGTTTGCAAAATGCACACACAATGCCAGTGTTGTGCTGCTTCGTTTTGTCCTTTAAGCGTCTCTTGTCACCTACACCTTAGAAAAAGCTTTCTCACTATGTCTCGCAAGGAGAAACTGTGCCAGGACAGAAAACATCTCCTATCGTGTTCTAGAGGTTGCACAAAGGTTTGTACAGTGTTTTGCACCAAAGGAAAAGAAAGTTGTCCAAAACTCCTTCTTTTTCAATATTCATGTGAATGCAAAAGGCAGGAGAGTGGTAAGGTACTGTTTTCCATCAGTTTGCAAAATGCACACACAATGCCAGTGTTGTGCTGCTTCGTTTTGTCCTTTAGCGTCTCTTGTCACCTACACCTTAGAAAAAGCTTTCTCACTATGTCTCGCAAGGAGAAACTGTGCCAGGACAGAAAACATCTCCTATCGTGTTCTAGAGGTTGCACAAAGGTTTGTACAGTGTTTTGCACCAAGGAAAAGAAAGTTGTCCAAAACTCCTTCTTCTTTTTCAATATTCATGTGAATGCAAAAGGCAGGAGAGTGGTAAGGTACTGTTTTCCATCAGTTTGCAAAATGCACACACAATGCCAGTGTTGTGCTGCTTCGTTTTTATCCTTTTAGCGTCTCTTGTCACCTACACCTTAGAAAAAGCTTTCTCACTATGTCTCGCAAGGAGAAACTGTGCCAGGACAGAAAACATCTCCTATCGTGTTCTAGAGGTTGCACAAAGGTTTGTACAGTGTTTTGCACCAAGGAAAAGAAAGTTGTCCAAAACTCCTTCTTTTTCAATATTCATGTGAATGCAAAAGGCAGGAGAGTGGTAAGGTACTGTTTTTCCATCAGTTTGCAAAATGCACACACAATGCCAGTGTTGTGCTGCTTCGTTCTTGTCCTTTAGCGTCTCTTGTCACCTACACCTTAGAAAAAGCTTTCTCACTATGTCTCGCAAGGAGAAACTGTGCCAGGACAGAAAACATCTCCTATCGTGTTCTAGAGGTTGCACAAAGGTTTGTACAGTGTTTTGCACCAAAAGGAAAAGAAATGTTGTCGCAAAACTCCTTCTTTTTCAATATTCATGTGAATGCAAAAGGCAGGAGAGTGGTAAGGTACTGTTTTTCCATCAGTTTGCAAAATGCACACACAATGCCAGTGTTGTGCTGCTTCGTTTTTGTCCTTTAAGCGTCTCTTGTCACCTACACCTTAGAAAAAGCTTTCTCACTATGTCTCGCAAGGAGAAACTGTGCCAGGACAGAAAACATCTCCTATCGTGTTCTAGAGGTTGCACAAAGGTTTGTACAGTGTTTTGCACCAAGGAAAAGAAAGTTGTCCAAAACTCCTTCTTTTTCAATATTCATGTGAATGCAAAAGGCAGGAGAGTGGTAAGGTACTGTTTTCCATCAGTTTGCAAAATGCACACACAATGCCAGTGTTGTGCTGCTTCGTTTTTGTCCTTTAAGCGTCTCTTGTCACCTACACCTTAGAAAAAGCTTTCTCACTATGTCTCGCAAGGAGAAACTGTGCCAGGACAGAAAACATCTCCTATCGTGTTCTAGAGGTTGCACAAAGGTTTGTACAGTGTTTTGCACCAAGGAAAAGAAAGTTGTCCAAAACTCCTTCTTTTTCAATATTCATGTGAATGCAAAAGGCAGGAGAGTGGTAAGGTACTGTTTTCCATCAGTTTGCAAAATGCACACACAATGCCAGTGTTGTGCTGCTTCGTTTTTGTCCTTTAGCGTCTCTTGTCACCTACACCTTAGAAAAAGCTTTCTCACTATGTCTCGCAAGGAGAAACTGTGCCAGGACAGAAAACATCTCCTATCGTGTTCTAGAGGTTGCACAAAGGTTTGTACAGTGTTTTGCACCAAGGAAAAGAAAGTTGTCCAAAACTCCTTCTTTTTCAATATTCATGTGAATGCAAAAGGCAGGAGAGTGGTAAGGTACTGTTTTCCATCAGTTTGCAAAATGCACACACAATGCCAGTGTTGTGCTGCTTCGTTTTGTCCTTTAAGCGTCTCTTGTCACCTACACCTTAGAAAAAGCTTTCTCACTATGTCTCGCAAGGAGAAACTGTGCCAGGACAGAAAACATCTCCTATCGTGTTCTAGAGGTTGCACAAAGGTTTGTACAGTGTTTTGCACCAAGGAAAAGAAAGTTGTCCAAAACTCCTTCTTTTTCAATATTCATGTGAATGCAAAAGGCAGGAGAGTGGTAAGGTACTGTTTTCCATCAGTTTGCAAAATGCACACACAATGCCAGTGTTGTGCTGCTTCGTTTTGTCCTTTAGCGTCTCTTGTCACCTACACCTTAGAAAAAGCTTTCTCACTATTGTCTCGCAAGGAGAAACTGTGCCAGGACAGAAAACATCTCCTATCGTGTTCTAGAGGTTGCACAAAGGTTTGTACAGTGTTTTGCACCAAAGAAAAGAAAGTTGTCCAAAACTCCTTCTTTTTCAATATTCATGTGAATGCAAAAGGCAGGAGAGTGGTAAGGTACTGTTTTTCCATCAGTTTGCAAAATGCACACACAATGCCAGTGTTGTGCTGCTTCGTTCTTGGCCTTTAGCGTCTCTTGTCACCTACACCTTAGAAAAAGCTTTCTCACTATGTCTCGCAAGGAGAAACTGTGCCAGGACAGAAAACATCTCCTATCGTGTTCTAGAGGTTGCACAAAAGGTTTGTACAGTGTTTTTGCACCAAGGAAAGAAAGTTGTCCAAAACTCCTTCTTTTTCAATATTCATGTGAATGCAAAAGGCAGGAGAGTGGTAAGGTACTGTTTTCCATCAGTTTGCAAAATGCACACACAATGCCAGTGTTGTGCTGCTTCGTTCTTGTCCTTTAGCGTCTCTTGTCACCTACACCTTAGAAAAAGCTTTCTCACTATGTCTCGCAAGGAGAAACTGTGCCAGGACAGAAAACATCTCCTATCGTGTTCTAGAGGTTGCACAAAAGGTTTGTACAGTGTTTTGCACCAAGGAAAAGAAAGTTGTCCAAAACTCCTTCTTTTTCAATATTCATGTGAATGCAAAAGGCAGGAGAGTGGTAAGGTACTGTTTTCCATCAGTTTGCAAAATGCACACACAATGCCAGTGTTGTGCTGCTTCGTTTTTGTCCTTTAAGCGTCTCTTGTCACCTACACCTTAGAAAAAGCTTTCTCACTATGTCTCGCAAGGAGAAACTGTGCCAGGACAGAAAACATCTCCTATCGTGTTCTAGAGGTTGCACAAAGGTTTGTACAGTGTTTTGCACCAAAGGAAAAGAAAGTTGTCCAAAACTCCTTCTTTTTCAATATTCATGTGAATGCAAAAGGCAGGAGAGTGGTAAGGTACTGTTTTCCATCAGTTTGCAAAATGCACACACAATGCCAGTGTTGTGCTGCTTCGTTTCTTGTCCTTTAGCGTCTCTTGTCACCTACACCTTAGAAAAAGCTTTCTCACTATGTCTCGCAAGGAGAAACTGTGCCAGGACAGAAAACATCTCCTATCGTGTTCTAGAGGTTGCACAAAAGGTTTGTACAGTGTTTTGCACCAAGGAAAAAAAGTTGTCCAAAACTCCTTCTTTTTCAATATTCATGTGAATGCAAAAGGCAGGAGAGTGGTAAGGTACTGTTTTCCATCAGTTTGCAAAATGCACACACAATGCCAGTGTTGTGCTGCTTCGTTTTTTGTCCTTTAGCGTCTCTTGTCACCTACACCTTAGAAAAAGCTTTCTCACTATGTCTCGCAAGGAGAAACTGTGCCAGGACAGAAAACATCTCCTATCGTGTTCTAGAGGTTGCACAAAGGTTTGTACAGTGTTTTGCACCAAGGAAAAGAAAGTTGTCCAAAACTCCTTCTTTTTCAATATTCATGTGAATGCAAAAGGCAGGAGAGTGGTAAGGTACTGTTTTCCATCAGTTTGCAAAATGCACACACAATGCCAGTGTTGTGCTGCTTCGTTTTGTCCTTTAAGCGTCTCTTGTCACCTACACCTTAGAAAAAGCTTTCTCACTATGTCTCGCAAGGAGAAACTGTGCCAGGACAGAAAACATCTCCTATCGTGTTCTAGAGGTTGCACAAAGGTTTTGTACAGTGTTTTGCACCAAGGAAAGGAAAGTTGTCCAAAACTCCTTCTTTTTCAATATTCATGTGAATGCAAAAGGCAGGAGAGTGGTAAGGTACTGTTTTCCATCAGTTTGCAAAATGCACACACAATGCCAGTGTTGTGCTGCTTCGTTTTTGTCCTTTAGCGTCTCTTGTCACCTACACCTTAGAAAAAGCTTTCTCACTATGTCTCGGCAAGGAGAAACTGTGCCAGGACAGAAAACATCTCCTATCGTGTTCTAGAGGTTGCACAAAGGTTTGTACAGTGTTTTGCACCAAGGAAAGAAAGTTGTCCAAAACTCCTTCTTTTTCAATATTCATGTGAATGCAAAAGGCAGGAGAGTGGTAAGGTACTGTTTTTCCATCAGTTTGCAAAATGCACACACAATGCCAGTGTTGTGCTGCTTCGTTTTGTCCTTTAAGCGTCTCTTGTCACCTACACCTTAGAAAAAGCTTTCTCACTATGTCTCGCAAGGAGAAACTGTGCCAGGACAGAAAACATCTCCTATCGTGTTCTAGAGGTTGCACAAAGGTTTGTACAGTGTTTTGCACCAAGGAAAAGAAAGTTGTCCAAAACTCCTTCTTTTTCAATATTCATGTGAATGCAAAAGGCAGGAGAGTGGTAAGGTACTGTTTTCCATCAGTTTGCAAAATGCACACACAATGCCAGTGTTGTGCTGCTTCGTTTTCTCCTTTAAGCGTCTCTTGTCACCTACACCTTAGAAAAAGCTTTCTCACTATGTCTCGCAAAGGAGAAACTGTGCCAGGACAGAAAACATCTCCTATCGTGTTCTAGAGGTTGCACAAAGGTTTGTACAGTGTTTTGCACCAAGGAAAAGAAAGTTGTCCAAAACTCCTTCTTTTTCAATATTCATGTGAATGCAAAAGGCAGGAGAGTGGTAAGGTACTGTTTTCCATCAGTTTGCAAAATGCACACACAATGCCAGTGTTGTGCTGCTTCGTTTTTGTCCTTTTAGCGTCTCTTGTCACCTACACCTTAGAAAAAGCTTTCTCACTATGTCTGGCAAGGAGAAACTGTGCCAGGACAGAAAACATCTCCTATCGTGTTCTAGAGGTTGCACAAAGGTTTGTACAGTGTTTTGCACCAAGGAAAAGAAAGTTGTCCAAAACTCCTTCTTTTTCAATATTCATGTGAATGCAAAAGGCAGGAGAGTGGTAAGGTACTGTTTTCCATCAGTTTGCAAAATGCACACACAATGCCAGTGTTGTGCTGCTTCGTTTTTGTCCTTTAGCGTCTCTTGTCACCTACACCTTAGAAAAAGCTTTCTCACTATGTCTCGCAAGGAGAAACTGTGCCAGGACAGAAAACATCTCCTATCGTGTTCTAGAGGTTGCACAAAGGTTTGTACAGTGTTTTGCACCAAGGAAAAGAAAGTTGTCCAAAACTCCTTCTTTTTCAATATTCATGTGAATGCAAAAGGCAGGAGAGTGGTAAGGTACTGTTTTCCATCAGTTTGCAAAATGCACACACAATGCCAGTGTTGTGCTGCTTCGTTTTGTCCTTTAAGCGTCTCTTGTCACCTACACCTTAGAAAAAGCTTTCTCACTATGTCTCGCAAGGAGAAACTGTGCCAGGACAGAAAACATCTCCTATCGTGTTCTAGAGGTTGCACAAAGGTTTGTACAGTGTTTTTGCACCAAGGAAAAGAAAGTTGTCCAAAACTCCTTCTTTTTCAATATTCATGTGAATGCAAAAGGCAGGAGAGTGGTAAGGTACTGTTTTCCATCAGTTTGCAAAATGCACACACAATGCCAGTGTTGTGCTGCTTCGTTTTTGTCCTTTAGCGTCTCTTGTCACCTACACCTTAGAAAAAGCTTTCTCACTATGTCTCGCAAGGAGAAACTGTGCCAGGACAGAAAACATCTCCTATCGTGTTCTAGAGGTTGCACAAAGGTTTGTACAGTGTTTTGCACCAAGGAAAAGAAAGTTGTCCAAAACTCCTTCTTTTTCAATATTCATGTTGAATGCAAAAGGCAGGAGAGTGTAAGGTACTTTTTTCCATCAGTTTGCAAAATGCACACACAATGCCAGTGTTGTGCTGCTTCGTTTTTATCCTTTAAGCGTCTCTTGTCACCTACACCTTAGAAAAAGCTTTCTCACTATGTCTTGCAAGGAGAAACTGTGCCAGGACAGAAAACATCTCCTATCGTGTTCTAGAGGTTGCACAAAGGTTTGTACAGTGTTTTGCACCAAGGAAAGGAAAGTTGTCCAAAACTCCTTCTTTTTCAATATTCATGTGAATGCAAAAGGCAGGAGAGTGGTAAGGTACTGTTTTCCATCAGTTTGCAAAATGCACACACAATGCCAGTGTTGTGCTGCTTCGTTTTGTCCTTTAGCGTCTCTTGTCACCTACACCTTAGAAAAAGCTTTCTCACTATGTCTCGCAAGGAGAAACTGTGCCAGGACAGAAAACATCTCCTATCGTGTTCTAGAGGTTGCACAAAGGTTTGTACAGTGTTTTGCACCAAGGAAAAGAAAGTTGTCCAAAACTCCTTCTTTTTCAATATTCATGTGAATGCAAAAGGCAGGAGAGTGGTAAGGTACTGTTTTCCATCAGTTTGCAAAATGCACACACAATGCCAGTGTTGTGCTGCTTCGTTTTGTCCTTTAGCGTCTCTTGTCACCTACACCTTAGAAAAAGCTTTCTCACTATGTCTCGCAAGGAGAAACTGTGCCAGGACAGAAAACATCTCCTATCGTGTTCTAGAGGTTGCACAAAGGTTTGTACAGTGTTTTGCACCAAGGAAAAGAAAGTTGTCCAAAACTCCTTCTTCTTTTCAATATTCATGTGAATGCAAAAGGCAGGAGAGTGGTAAGGTACTGTTTTCCATCAGTTTGCAAAATGCACACACAATGCCAGTGTTGTGCTGCTTTCGTTTTGTCCTTTAGCGTCTCTTGTCACCTACACCTTAGAAAAAGCTTTCTCACTATGTCTCGGCAAGGAGAAACTGTGCCAGGACAGAAAACACATCTCCTATCGTGTTCTAGAGGTTGCACAAAGGTTTGTACAGTGTTTTGCACCAAGGAAAAGAAAGTTGTCCAAAACTCCTTCTTTTTCAATATTCATGTGAATGCAAAAGGCAGGAGAGTGGTAAGGTACTGTTTTCCATCAGTTTGCAAAATGCACACACAATGCCAGTGTTGTGCTGCTTCGTTTTGTCCTTTAGCGTCTCTTGTCACCTACACCTTAGAAAAAGCTTTCTCACTATGTCTCGCAAAGAGAAACTGTGCCAGGACAGAAAACATCTCCTATCGTGTTCTAGAGGTTGCACAAAGGTTTGTACAGTGTTTTTGCACCAAAGGAAAAGAAAGTTGTCCAAAACTCCTTCTTTTTCAATATTCATGTGAATGCAAAAGGCAGGAGAGTGGTAAGGTACTGTTTTCCATCAGTTTGCAAAATGCACACACAATGCCAGTGTTGTGCTGCTTCGTTTTTTTTTTTTTACGTCTCTTGTCACCTACACCTTAGAAAAAGCTTTCTCACTATGTCTCGCAAGGAGAAACTGTGCCAGGACAGAAAACATCTCCTATCGTGTTCTAGAGGTTGCACAAAGGTTTGTACAGTGTTTTGCACCAAAAAAAAGAAAGTTGTCCAAAAACTCCTTCTTTTTCAATATTCATGTGAATGCAAAAGGCAGGAGAGTGGTAAGGTACTGTTTTCCATCAGTTTGCAAAATGCACACACAATGCCAGTGTTGTGCTGCTTCGTTTTGTCCTTTAAGCGTCTCTTGTCACCTACACCTTAGAAAAAGCTTTCTCACTATGTCTCGCAAGGAGAAACTGTGCCAGGACAGAAAACATCTCCTATCGTGTTCTAGAGGTTGCACAAAGGTTTGTACAGTGTTTTGCACCAAGGAAAAGAAAGTTGTCCAAAACTCCTTCTTTTTCAATATTCATGTGAATGCAAAAGGCAGGAGAGTGGTAAGGTACTGTTTTCCATCAGTTTGCAAAATGCACACACAATGCCAGTGTTGTGCTGCTTAGTTTTGTCCTTTTAGCGTCTCTTGTCACCTACACCTTAGAAAAACCTTTCTCACTATGTCTCGCAAGGAGAAACTGTGCCAGGACAGAAAACATCTCCTATCGTGTTCTAGAGGTTGCACAAAGGTTTGTACAGTGTTTTGCACCAAGGAAAAGAAAGTTGTCCAAAACTCCTTCTTTTTCAATATTCATGTGAATGCAAAAGGCAGGAGAGTGGTAAGGTACTGTTTTCCATCAGTTTGCAAAATGCACACACAATGCCAGTGTTGTGCTGCTTCGTTTTGTCCTTTAGCGTCTCTTGTCACCTACACCTTAGAAAAAGCTTTCTCACTATGTCTCGCAAGGAGAAACTGTGCCAGGACAGAAAACATCTCCTATCGTGTTCTAGAGGTTGCACAAAGGTTTGTACAGTGTTTTGCACCAAGGAAAAGAAAGTTGTCCAAAACTCCTTCTTTTTCAATATTCATGTGAATGCAAAAGGCAGGAGAGTGGTAAGGTACTGTTTTCCATCAGTTTGCAAAATGCACACACAATGCCAGTGTTGTGCTGCTTCGTTTTGTCCTTTAAGCGTCTCTTGTCACCTACACCTTAGAAAAAGCTTTCTCACTATGTCTCGCAAGGAGAAACTGTGCCAGGACAGAAAACATCTCCTATCGTGTTCTAGAGGTTGCACAAAGGTTTGTACAGTGTTTTGCACCAAGGAAAAAGAAAGTTGTCCAAAACTCCTTCTTTTTCAATATTCATGTGAATGCAAAAGGCAGGAGAGTGGTAAGGTACTGTTTTCCATCAGTTTGCAAAATGCACACACAATGCCAGTGTTGTGCTGCTTCGTTTTGTCCTTTAAGCGTCTCTTGTCACCTACACCTTAGAAAAAGCTTTCTCACTATGTCTCGCAAGGAGAAACTGTGCCAGGACAGAAAACATCTCCTATCGTGTTCTAGAGGTTGCACAAAGGTTTGTACAGTGTTTTGCACCAAGGGAAAGAAAGTTGTCCAAAACTCCTTCTTTTTCAATATTCATGTGAATGCAAAAGGCAGGAGAGTGGTAAGGTACTGTTTTCCATCAGTTTGCAAAATGCCACACACAATGCCAGTGTTTGTGCTGCTTCGTTTTGTCCTTTAGCGTCTCTTGTCACCTACACCTTAGAAAAAGCTTTCTCACTATGTCTCGCAAGGAGAAACTGTGCCAGGACAGAAAACATCTCCTATCGTGTTCTAGAGGTTGCACAAAGGTTTGTACAGTGTTTTTGCACCAAGGAAAAGTTCAAACCAAAGTTGTCCAAAACTCCTTCTTTTTCAATATTCATGTGAATGCAAAAGGCAGGAGAGTGGTAAGGTACTGTTTTCCATCAGTTTGCAAAATGCACACACAATGCCAGTGTTGTGCTGCTTAGTTTTTGTCCTTTTAGCGTCTCTTGTCACCTACACCTTAGAAAAAGCTTTCTCACTATGTCTCGCAAGGAGAAACTGTGCCAGGACAGAAAACATCTCCTATCGTGTTCTAGAGGTTGCACAAAGGTTTGTACAGTGTTTTGCACCAAAAAAAAGAAAGTTGTCCAAAACTCCTTCTTTTTCAATATTCATGTGAATGCAAAAGGCAGGAGAGTGGTAAGGTACTGTTTTCCATCAGTTTGCAAAATGCACACACAATGCCAGTGTTGTGCTGCTTCGTTTTTGTCCTTTAAGCGTCTCTTGTCACCTACACCTTAGAAAAAGCTTTCTCACTATGTCTCGCAAGGAGAAACTGTGCCAGGACAGAAAACATCTCCTATCGTGTTCTAGAGGTTGCACAAAGGTTTTGTACAGTGTTTTGCACCAAGGAAAAGAAAGTTGTCCAAAACTCCTTCTTTTTCAATATTCATGTGAATGCAAAAGGCAGGAGAGTGGTAAGGTACTGTTTTCCATCAGTTTGCAAAATGCACACACAATGCCAGTGTTGTGCTGCTTCGTTTTGTCCTTTAGCGTCTCTTGTCACCTACACCTTAGAAAAAGCTTTTCTCACTATGTCTCGCAAGGAGAAACTGTGCCAGGACAGAAAACATCTCCTATCGTGTTCTAGAGGTTGCACAAAGGTTTGTACAGTGTTTTGCACCAAGGAAAAGAAAGTTGTCCAAAACTCCTTCTTTTTCAATATTCATGTGAATGCAAAAGGCAGGAGAGTGGTAAGGTACTGTTTTCCATCAGTTTGCAAAATGCACACACAATGCCAGTGTTGTGCTGCTTCGTTTTGTCCTTTAGCGTCTCTTGTCACCTACACCTTAGAAAAAGCTTTCTCACTATGTCTCGCAAGGAGAAACTGTGCCAGGACAGAAAACATCTCCTATCGTGTTCTAGAGGTTGCACAAAGGTTTGTACAGTGTTTTGCACCAAGGAAAAGAAAGTTGTCCAAAACTCCTTCTTTTTCAATATTCATGTGAATGCAAAAGGCAGGAGAGTGGTAAGGTACTGTTTTCCATCAGTTTGCAAAATGCACACACAATGCCAGTGTTGTGCTGCTTCGTTTTTATCCTTTAGCGTCTCTTGTCACCTACACCTTAGAAAAAGCTTTCTCACTATGTCTCGCAAGGAGAAACTGTGCCAGGACAGAAAACATCTCCTATCGTGTTCTAGAGGTTGCACAAAGGTTTTGTACAGTGTTTTGCACCAAGGAAAGGAAAGTTGTCCAAAACTCCTTCTTTTTCAATATTCATGTGAATGCAAAAGGCAGGAGAGTGGTAAGGTACTGTTTTCCATCAGTTTGCAAAATGCACACACAATGCCAGTGTTGTGCTGCTTCGTTCTTGTCCTTTAGCGTCTCTTGTCACCTACACCTTAGAAAAAGCTTTCTACACTATGTCTCGCAAGGAGAAACTGTGCCAGGACAGAAAACATCTCTATCGTGTTCTAGAGGTTGCACAAAGGTTTGTACAGTGTTTTGCACCAAGGAAAAGAAAGTTGTCCAAAACTCCTTCTTTTTCAATATTCATGTGAATGCAAAAGGCAGGAGAGTGGTAAGGTACTGTTTTCCATCAGTTTGCAAAATGCACACACAATGCCAGTGTTGTGCTGCTTCGTTTTGTCCTTTAGCGTCTCTTGTCACCTACACCTTAGAAAAAGCTTTCTCACTATGTCTCGCAAGGAGAAACTGTGCCAGGACAGAAAACATCTCCTATCGTGTTCTAGAGGTTGCACAAAGGTTTGTACAGTGTTTTTGCACCAAGGAAAAGAAAGTTGTCCAAAACTCCTTCTTTTTCAATATTCATGTGAATGCAAAAGGCAGGAGAGTGGTAAGGTACTGTTTTCCATCAGTTTGCAAAATGCACACACAATGCCAGTGTTGTGCTGCTTCGTTTTTGTCCTTTAGCGTCTCTTGTCACCTACACCTTAGAAAAAGCTTTCTCACTATGTCTCGCAAGGAGAAACTGTGCCAGGACAGAAAACATCTCCTATCGTGTTCTAGAGGTTGCACAAAGGTTTGTACAGTGTTTTTGCACCAAAAAAGAAAGTTGTCCAAAACTCCTTCTTTTTCAATATTCATGTTGAATGCAAAAGGCAGGAGAGTGGTAAGGTACTGTTTTCCATCAGTTTGCAAAATGCACACACAATGCCAGTGTTGTGCTGCTTCGTTTTGTCCTTTAAGCGTCTCTTGTCACCTACACCTTAGAAAAAGCTTTCTCACTATGTCTCGCAAGGAGAAACTGTGCCAGGACAGAAAACATCTCCTATCGTGTTCTAGAGGTTGCACAAAGGTTTGTACAGTGTTTTGCACCAAGGAAAAGAAAGTTGTCCAAAACTCCTTCTTTTTCAATATTCATGTGAATGCAAAAGGCAGGAGAGTGGTAAGGTACTGTTTTCCATCAGTTTGCAAAATGCACACACAATGCCAGTGTTGTGCTGCTTCGTTTTGTCCTTTTAGCGTCTCTTGTCACCTACACCTTAGAAAAAGCCTTTCTCACTATGTCTCGCAAGGAGAAACTGTGCCAGGACAGAAAACATCTCCTATCGTGTTCTAGAGGTTGCACAAAGGTTTTGTACAGTGTTTTGCACCAAGGAAAAGAAAGTTGTCCAAAACTCCTTCTTTTTCAATATTCATGTGAATGCAAAAGGCAGGAGAGTGGTAAGGTACTGTTTTCCATCAGTTTGCAAAATGCACACACAATGCCAGTGTTGTGCTGCTTCGTTTTTGTCCTTTAGCGTCTCTTGTCACCTACACCTTAGAAAAAGCTTTCTCACTATGTCTCGCAAGGAGAAACTGTGCCAGGACAGAAAACATCTCCTATCGTGTTCTAGAGGTTGCACAAAGGTTTGTACAGTGTTTTGCACCAAGGAAAAGAAAGTTGTCCAAAACTCCTTCTTTTTCAATATTCATGTGAATGCAAAAGGCAGGAGAGTGGTAAGGTACTGTTTTTCCATCAGTTTGCAAAATGCACACACAATGCCAGTGTTGTGCTGCTTCGTTTTTGTCCTTTAAGCGTCTCTTGTCACCTACACCTTAGAAAAAGCTTTCTCACTATGTCTCGCAAGGAGAAACTGTGCCAGGACAGAAAACATCTCCTATCGTGTTCTAGAGGTTGCACAAAGGTTTGTACAGTGTTTTGCACCAAAAAAAAGAAAGTTGTCCAAAACTCCTTCTTTTTCAATATTCATGTGAATGACAAAAGGCAGGAGAGTGGTAAGGTACTGTTTTCCATCAGTTTGCAAAATGCACACACAATGCCAGTGTTGTGCTGCTTCGTTCCTTGTCCTTTAGCGTCTCTTGTCACCTACACCTTAGAAAAAGCTTTCTCACTATGTCTCGCAAGGAGAAACTGTGCCAGGACAGAAAACATCTCCTATCGTGTTCTAGAGGTTGCACAAAGGTTTGTACAGTGTTTTTGCACCAAGGAAAAGAAAGTTGTCCAAAACTCCTTCTTTTTCAATATTCATGTGAATGCAAAAGGCAGGAGAGTGGTAAGGTACTGTTTTCCATCAGTTTGCAAAATGCACACACAATGCCAGTGTTGTGCTGCTTCGTTTTGTCCCTTTAGCGTCTCTTGTCACCTACACCTTAGAAAAAGCTTTCTCACTATGTCTCGCAAGGAGAAACTGTGCCAGGACAGAAAACATCTCCTATCGTGTTCTAGAGGTTGCACAAAGGTTTTGTACAGTGTTTTGCACCAAGGAAAAGAAAGTTGTCCAAAACTCCTTCTTTTTCAATATTCATGTGAATGCAAAAGGCAGGAGAGTGGTAAGGTACTGTTTTCCATCAGTTTGCAAAATGCACACACAATGCCAGTGTTGTGCTGCTGCTTCGTTTTGTCCTTTAGCGTCTCTTGTCACCTACACCTTAGAAAAAGCTTTCTCACTATGTCTCGCAAGGAGAAACTGTGCCAGGACAGAAAACATCTCCTATCGTGTTCTAGAGGTTGCACAAAGGTTTGTACAGTGTTTTGCACCAAGGAAAAGAAAGTTGTCAAAACTCCTTCTTTTTCAATATTCATGTGAATGCAAAAGGCAGGAGAGTGGTAAGGTACTGTTTTCCATCAGTTTGCAAAATGCACACACAATGCCAGTGTTGTGCTGCTTCGTTTTGTCCTTTAGCGTCTCTTGTCACCTACACCTTAGAAAAAGCTTTCTCACTATGTCTCGCAAGGAGAAACTGTGCCAGGACAGAAAACATCTCCTATCGTGTTCTAGAGGTTGCACAAAGGTTTTGTACAGTGTTTTGCACCAAAGGAAAAGAAAGTTGTCCAAAACTCCTTCTTTTTCAATATTCATGTGAATGCAAAAGGCAGGAGAGTGGTAAGGTACTGTTTTCCATCAGTTTGCAAAATGCACACACAATGCCAGTGTTGTGCTGCTTCGTTTTGTCCTTTAGCGTCTCTTGTCACCTACACCTTAGAAAAAGCTTTCTCACTATGTCTCGCAAGGAGAAACTGTGCCAGGACAGAAAACATCTCCTATCGTGTTCTAGAGGTTGCACAAAGGTTTTGTACAGTGTTTTTGCACCAAGGAAAAGAAAGTTGTCCAAAACTCCTTCTTTTTCAATATTCATGTGAATGCAAAAGGCAGGAGAGTGGTAAGGTACTGTTTTCCATCAGTTTGCAAAATGCACACACAATGCCAGTGTTGTGCTGCTTCGTTTTTGTCCTTTAGCGTCTCTTGTCACCTACACCTTAGAAAAAGCTTTCTCACTATGTCTCGCAAGGAGAAACTGTGCCAGGACAGAAAACATCTCCTATCGTGTTCTAGAGGTTGCACAAAGGTTTGTACAGTGTTTTGCACCAAGGAAAAGAAAGTTGTCCAAAACTCCTTCTTTTTCAATATTCATGTGAATGCAAAAGGCAGGAGAGTGGTAAGGTACTGTTTTCCATCAGTTTGCAAAATGCACACACAATGCCAGTGTTGTGCTGCTTCGTTTTTGTCCTTTAAGCGTCTCTTGTCACCTACACCTTAGAAAAAGCTTTCTCACTATGTCTCGCAAGGAGAAACTGTGCCAGGACAGAAAACATCTCCTATCGTGTTCTAGAGGTTGCACAAAGGTTTGTACAGTGTTTTGCACCAAGGAAAAGAAAGTTGTCCAAAACTCCTTCTTTTTCAATATTCATGTGAATGCAAAAGGCAGGAGAGTGGTAAGGTACTGTTTTCCATCAGTTTGCAAAATGCACACACAATGCCAGTGTTGTGCTGCTTCGTTTTTTATCCTTTAAGCGTCTCTTGTCACCTACACCTTAGAAAAAAGTTTTCTCACTATGTCTCGCAAGGAGAAACTGTGCCAGGACAGAAAACATCTCCTATCGTGTTCTAGAGGTTGCACAAAGGTTTGTACAGTGTTTTTGCACCAAGGGAAAGAAAGTTGTCCAAAACTCCTTCTTTTTCAATATTCATGTGAATGCAAAAGGCAGGAGAGTGGTAAGGTACTGTTTTCCATCAGTTTGCAAAATGCACACACAATGCCAGTGTTGTGCTGCTTCGTTTTTGTCCTTTAGCGTCTCTTGTCACCTACACCTTAGAAAAAGCTTTCTCACTATGTCTCGCAAGGAGAAACTGTGCCAGGACAGAAAACATCTCCTATCGTGTTCTAGAGGTTGCACAAAGGTTTGTACAGTGTTTTGCACCAAGGAAAAGAAAGTTGTCCAAAACTCCTTCTTTTTCAATATTCATGTGAATGCAAAAGGCAGGAGAGTGGTAAGGTACTGTTTTCCATCAGTTTGCAAAATGCACACACAATGCCAGTGTTGTGCTGCTTCGTTTTGTCCTTTAGCGTCTCTTGTCACCTACACCTTAGAAAAAGCTTTCTCACTATGTCTCGCAAGGAGAAACTGTGCCAGGACAGAAAACATCTCCTATCGTGTTCTAGAGGTTGCACAAAGTTTTGTACAGTGTTTTGCACCAAGGAAAAGAAAGTTGTCCAAAACTCCTTCTTTTTCAATATTCATGTGAATGCAAAAGGCAGGAGAGTGGTAAGGTACTGTTTTCCATCAGTTTGCAAAATGCACACACAATGCCAGTGTTGTGCTGCTTCGTTTTGTCCTTTAAGCGTCTCTTGTCACCTACACCTTAGAAAAAGCTTTCTCACTATGTCTCGCAAGGAGAAACTGTGCCAGGACAGAAAACATCTCCTATCGTGTTCTAGAGGTTGCACAAAGGTTTGTACAGTGTTTTGCACCAAGGAAAGAAAGTTGTCCAAAACTCCTTCTTTTTCAATATTCATGTGAATGCAAAAGGCAGGAGAGTGGTAAGGTACTGTTTTCCATCAGTTTTGCAAAATGCACACACAATGCCAGTGTTGTGCTGCTTCGTTTTTGTCCTTTAGCGTCTCTTGTCACCTACACCTTAGAAAAAGCTTTCTCACTATGTCTCGCAAGGAGAAACTGTGCCAGGACAGAAAACATCTCCTATCGTGTTCTAGAGGTTGCACAAAGGTTTGTACAGTGTTTTGCACCAAGGAAAAGAAAGTTGTCCAAAACTCCTTCTTTTTCAATATTCATGTGAATGCAAAAGGCAGGAGAGTGGTAAGGTACTGTTTTCCATCAGTTTGCAAAATGCACACACAATGCCAGTGTTGTGCTGCTTCGTTTTGTCCTTTAGCGTCTCTTGTCACCTACACCTTAGAAAAAGCTTTCTCACTATGTCTCGCAAGGAGAAACTGTGCCAGGACAGAAAACATCTCCTATCGTGTTCTAGAGGTTGCACAAAGGTTTGTACAGTGTTTTGCACCAAGGAAAGGAAAGTTGTCCAAAACTCCTTCTTTTCAATATTCATGTGAATGCAAAAGGCAGGAGAGTGGTAAGGTACTGTTTTCCATCAGTTTGCAAAATGCACACACAATGCCAGTGTTGTGCTGCTTCGTTCTTGTCCTTTAAGCGTCTCTTGTCACCTACACCTTAGAAAAAGCTTTCTCACTATGTCTCGCAAGGAGAAACTGTGCCAGGACAGAAAACATCTCCTATCGTGTTCTAGAGGTTGCACAAAGGTTTGTACAGTGTTTTGCACCAAGGAAAGAAAAGTTGTCCAAAACTCCTTCTTTTTCAATATTCATGTGAATGCAAAAGGCAGGAGAGTGGTAAGGTACTGTTTTCCATCAGTTTGCAAAATGCACACACAATGCTCGTGTGTTGTCCCGTTTTTTGAACGTCTCTTGTCACCTACACCTTAGAAAAAGCTTTCTCACTATGTCTCGCAAGGAGAAACTGTGCCAGGACAGAAAACATCTCCTATCGTGTTCTAGAGGTTGCACAAAGGTTTGTACAGTGTTTTGCACCAAGGAAAAGAAAGTTGTCCAAAACTCCTTCTTTTTCAATATTCATGTGAATGCAAAAGGCAGGAGAGTGGTAAGGTACTGTTTTCCATCAGTTTGCAAAATGCACACACAATGCCAGTGTTGTGCTGCTTCGTTTTGTCCTTTAGCGTCTCTTGTCACCTACACCTTAGAAAAAGCTTTCTCACTATGTCTCGCAAGGAGAAACTGTGCCAGGACAGAAAACATCTCCTATCGTGTTCTAGAGGTTGCACAAAGGTTTGTACAGTGTTTTGCACCAAGGAAAAGAAAAGTTGTCCAAAACTCCTTCTTTTTCAATATTCATGTGAATGCAAAAGGCAGGAGAGTGGTAAGGTACTGTTTTTCCATCAGTTTGCAAAATGCACACACAATGCCAGTGTTGTGCTGCTTCGTTTTGTCCTTTAGCGTCTCTTGTCACCTACACCTTAGAAAAAGCTTTCTCACTATGTCTCGCAAGGAGAAACTGTGCCAGGACAGAAAACATCTCCTATCGTGTTCTAGAGGTTGCACAAAGGTTTGTACAGTGTTTTGCACCAAGGAAAAGAAAGTTGTCCAAAACTCCTTCTTTTTCAATATTCATGTGAATGCAAAAGGCAGGAGAGTGGTAAGGTACTGTTTTCCATCAGTTTGCAAAATGCACACACAATGCCAGTGTTGTGCTGCTTCGTTTTTTGTCCTTTAGCGTCTCTTGTCACCTACACCTTAGAAAAAGCTTTCTCACTATGTCTCGCAAGGAGAAACTGTGCCAGGACAGAAAACATCTCCTATCGTGTTCTAGAGGTTGCACAAAGGTTTGTACAGTGTTTTGCACCAAGGAAAAGAAAGTTGTCCAAAACTCCTTCTTTTTCAATATTCATGTGAATGCAAAAGGCAGGAGAGTGGTAAGGTACTGTTTTCCATCAGTTTGCAAAATGCACACACAATGCCAGTGTTGTGCTGCTTCGTTTTGTCCTTTAGCGTCTCTTGTCACCTACACCTTAGAAAAAGCTTTCTCACTATGTCTCGCAAGGAGAAACTGTGCCAGGACAGAAAACATCTCCTATCGTGTTCTAGAGGTTGCACAAAGGTTTGTACAGTGTTTTGCACCAAGGAAAGGAAAGTTGTCCAAAACTCCTTCTTTTTCAATATTCATGTGAATGCAAAAGGCAGGAGAGTGGTAAGGTACTGTTTTCCATCAGTTTGCAAAATGCACACACAATGCCAGTGTTGTGCTGCTTCGTTTTGTCCTTTAAGCGTCTCTTGTCACCTACACCTTAGAAAAAGCTTTCTCACTATGTCTCGCAAGGAGAAACTGTGCCAGGACAGAAAACATCTCCTATCGTGTTCTAGAGGTTGCACAAAGGTTTGTACAGTGTTTTGCACCAAGGAAAAGAAAGTTGTCCAAAACTCCTTCTTTTTCAATATTCATGTGAATGCAAAAGGCAGGAGAGTGGTAAGGTACTGTTTTCCATCAGTTTGCAAAATGCACACACAATGCCAGTGTTGTGCTGCTTCGTTTTGTCCTTTAAGCGTCTCTTGTCACCTACACCTTAGAAAAAGCTTTCTCACTATGTCTCGCAAGGAGAAACTGTGCCAGGACAGAAAACATCTCCTATCGTGTTCTAGAGGTTGCACAAAGGTTTGTACAGTGTTTTGCACCAAGGAAAAGAAAGTTGTCCAAAACTCCTTCTTTTTCAATATTCATGTGAATGCAAAAGGCAGGAGAGTGGTAAGGTACTGTTTTCCATCAGTTTGCAAAATGCACACACAATGCCAGTGTTGTGCTGCTTCGTTTTGTCCTTTAAGCGTCTCTTGTCACCTACACCTTAGAAAAAGCTTTCTCACTATGTCTCGCAAGGAGAAACTGTGCCAGGACAGAAAACATCTCCTATCGTGTTCTAGAGGTTGCACAAAGGTTTGTACAGTGTTTTGCACCAAGGAAAAGAAAGTTGTCCAAAACTCCTTCTTTTTCAATATTCATGTGAATGCAAAAGGCAGGAGAGTGGTAAGGTACTGTTTTCCATCAGTTTGCAAAATGCACACACAATGCCAGTGTTGTGCTGCTTCGTTTTGTCCTTTAGCGTCTCTTGTCACCTACACCTTAGAAAAAGCTTTCTCACTATGTCTCGCAAGGAGAAACTGTGCCAGGACAGAAAACATCTCCTATCGTGTTCTAGAGGTTGCACAAAGGTTTGTACAGTGTTTTGCACCAAGGAAAAGAAAGTTGTCCAAAACTCCTTCTTTTTCAATATTCATGTGAATGCAAAAGGCAGGAGAGTGGTAAGGTACTGTTTTCCATCAGTTTGCAAAATGCACACACAATGCCAGTGTTGTGCTGCTTCGTTTTGTCCTTTAAGCGTCTCTTGTCACCTACACCTTAGAAAAAGCTTTCTCACTATGTCTCGCAAGGAGAAACTGTGCCAGGACAGAAAACATCTCCTATCGTGTTCTAGAGGTTGCACAAAGGTTTGTACAGTGTTTTGCACCAAGGAAAAGAAAGTTGTCCAAAACTCCTTCTTTTTCAATATTCATGTGAATGCAAAAGGCAGGAGAGTGGTAAGGTACTGTTTTCCATCAGTTTGCAAAATGCACACACAATGCCAGTGTTGTGCTGCTTCGTTTTGTCCTTTAGCGTCTCTTGTCACCTACACCTTAGAAAAAGCTTTCTCACTATGTCTCGCAAGGAGAAACTGTGCCAGGACAGAAAACATCTCCTATCGTGTTCTAGAGGTTGCACAAAGGTTTGTACAGTGTTTTGCACCAAGGAAAAGAAAGTTGTCCAAAACTCCTTCTTTTTCAATATTCATGTGAATGCAAAAGGCAGGAGAGTGGTAAGGTACTGTTTTCCATCAGTTTGCAAAATGCACACACAATGCCAGTGTTGTGCTGCTTCGTTTTGTCCTTTAGCGTCTCTTGTCACCTACACCTTAGAAAAAGCTTTCTCACTATGTCTCGCAAGGAGAAACTGTGCCAGGACAGAAAACATCTCCTATCGTGTTCTAGAGGTTGCACAAAGGTTTTGTACAGTGTTTTGCACCAAGGAAAAGAAAGTTGTCCAAAACTCCTTCTTTTTCAATATTCATGTGAATGCAAAAGGCAGGAGAGTGGTAAGGTACTGTTTTCCATCAGTTTGCAAAATGCACACACAATGCCAGTGTTGTGCTGCTTCGTTTTGTCCTTTAGCGTCTCTTGTCACCTACACCTTAGAAAAAGCTTTCTCACTATGTCTCGCAAGGAGAAACTGTGCCAGGACAGAAAACATCTCCTATCGTGTTCTAGAGGTTGCACAAAGGTTTGTACAGTGTTTTGCACCAAGGAAAAGAAAGTTGTCCAAAACTCCTTCTTTTTCAATATTCATGTGAATGCAAAAGGCAGGAGAGTGGTAAGGTACTGTTTTCCATCAGTTTGCAAAATGCACACACAATGCCAGTGTTGTGCTGCTTCGTTTTGTCCTTTAGCGTCTCTTGTCACCTACACCTTAGAAAAAGCTTTCTCACTATGTCTCGCAAGGAGAAACTGTGCCAGGACAGAAAACATCTCCTATCGTGTTCTAGAGGTTGCACAAAGGTTTGTACAGTGTTTTGCACCAAGGAAAAGAAAGTTGTCCAAAACTCCTTCTTTTTCAATATTCATGTGAATGCAAAAGGCAGGAGAGTGGTAAGGTACTGTTTTCCATCAGTTTGCAAAATGCACACACAATGCCAGTGTTGTGCTGCTTCGTTTTGTCCTTTAAGCGTCTCTTGTCACCTACACCTTAGAAAAAGCTTTCTCACTATGTCTCGCAAAGGAGAAACTGTGCCAGGACAGAAAACATCTCCTATCGTGTTCTAGAGGTTGCACAAAGGTTTGTACAGTGTGTTTTGCACCAAGGAAAAGAAAAGTTGTCCAAAACTCCTTCTTTTTCAATATTCATGTGAATGCAAAAGGCAGGAGAGTGGTAAGGTACTGTTTTCCATCAGTTTGCAAAATGCACACACAATGCCAGTGTTGTGCTGCTTCGTTTTGTCCTTTAGCGTCTCTTGTCACCTACACCTTAGAAAAAGCTTTCTCACTATGTCTCGCAAGGAGAAACTGTGCCAGGACAGAAAACATCTCCTATCGTGTTCTAGAGGTTGCACAAAGGTTTGTACAGTGTTTTGCACCAAGGAAAAGAAAGTTGTCCAAAACTCCTTCTTTTTCAATATTCATGTGAATGCAAAAGGCAGGAGAGTGGTAAGGTACTGTTTTCCATCAGTTTGCAAAATGCACACACAATGCCAGTGTTGTGCTGCTTCGTTTTGTCCTTTAAGCGTCTCTTGTCACCTACACCTTAGAAAAAGCTTTCTCACTATGTCTCGCAAGGAGAAACTGTGCCAGGACAGAAAACATCTCCTATCGTGTTCTAGAGGTTGCACAAAGGTTTGTACAGTGTTTTGCACCAAGGAAAAGAAAGTTGTCCAAAACTCCTTCTTTTTCAATATTCATGTGAATGCAAAAGGCAGGAGAGTGGTAAGGTACTGTTTTCCATCAGTTTGCAAAATGCACACACAATGCCAGTGTTGTGCTGCTGCTTCGTTTTGTCCTTTAGCGTCTCTTGTCACCTACACCTTAGAAAAAGCTTTCTCACTATGTCTCGCAAGGAGAAACTGTGCCAGGACAGAAAACATCTCCTATCGTGTTCTAGAGGTTGCACAAAGGTTTGTACAGTGTTTTGCACCAAGGAAAAGAAAGTTGTCCAAAACTCCTTCTTTTTCAATATTCATGTGAATGCAAAAGGCAGGAGAGTGGTAAGGTACTGTTTTCCATCAGTTTGCAAAATGCACACACAATGCCAGTGTTGTGCTGCTTCGTTTTGTCCTTTAGCGTCTCTTGTCACCTACACCTTAGAAAAAGCTTTCTCACTATGTCTCGCAAGGAGAAACTGTGCCAGGACAGAAAACATCTCCTATCGTGTTCTAGAGGTTGCACAAAGGTTTGTACAGTGTTTTTGCACCAAGGAAAAGAAAGTTGTCCAAAACTCCTTCTTTTTCAATATTCATGTGAATGCAAAAGGCAGGAGAGTGGTAAGGTACTGTTTTCCATCAGTTTGCAAAATGCACACACAATGCCAGTGTTGTGCTGCTTCGTTTTGTCCTTTAGCGTCTCTTGTCACCTACACCTTAGAAAAAGCTTTCTCACTATGTCTCGCAAGGAGAAACTGTGCCAGGACAGAAAACATCTCCTATCGTGTTCTAGAGGTTGCACAAAGGTTTGTACAGTGTTTTTGCACCAAGGAAAAGAAAGTTGTCCAAAACTCCTTCTTTTTCAATATTCATGTGAATGCAAAAGGCAGGAGAGTGGTAAGGTACTGTTTTCCATCAGTTTGCAAAATGCACACACAATGCCAGTGTTGTGCTGCTTCGTTTTTGTCCTTTAGCGTCTCTTGTCACCTACACCTTAGAAAAAGCTTTCTCACTATGTCTCGCAAGGAGAAACTGTGCCAGGACAGAAAACATCTCCTATCGTGTTCTAGAGGTTGCACAAAGGTTTGTACAGTGTTTTGCACCAAGGAAAAGAAAGTTGTCCAAAACTCCTTCTTTTTCAATATTCATGTGAATGCAAAAGGCAGGAGAGTGGTAAGGTACTGTTTTCCATCAGTTTGCAAAATGCACACACAATGCCAGTGTTGTGCTGCTTCGTTTTTGTCCTTTAGCGTCTCTTGTCACCTACACCTTAGAAAAAGCTTTCTCACTATGTCTCGCCAAAGGAGAAACTGTGCCAGGACAGAAAACATCTCCTATCGTGTTCTAGAGGTTGCACAAAGGTTTGTACAGTGTTTTGCACCAAGGAAAAGAAAGTTGTCCAAAACTCCTTCTTTTTCAATATTCATGTGAATGCAAAAGGCAGGAGAGTGGTAAGGTACTGTTTTCCATCAGTTTGCAAAATGCACACACAATGCCAGTGTTGTGCTGCTTCGTTCTTGTCCTTTAGCGTCTCTTGTCACCTACACCTTAGAAAAAGCTTTCTCACTATGTCTCGCAAGGAGAAACTGTGCCAGGACAGAAAACATCTCCTATCGTGTTCTAGAGGTTGCACAAAGGTTTGTACAGTGTTTTGCACCAAGGAAAAGAAAAGTTGTCCAAAACTCCTTCTTTTTCAATATTCATGTGAATGCAAAAGGCAGGAGAGTGGTAAGGTACTGTTTTCCATCAGTTTGCAAAATGCACACACAATGCCAGTGTTGTGCTGCTTCGTTTTGTCCTTTAGCGTCTCTTGTCACCTACACCTTAGAAAAAGCTTTCTCACTATGTTCGCAAGGAGAAACTGTGCCAGGACAGAAAACATCTCCTATCGTGTTCTAGAGGTTGCACAAAGGTTTGTACAGTGTTTTGCACCAAGGAAAAGAAAGTTGTCCAAAACTCCTTCTTTTTCAATATTCATGTGAATGCAAAAGGCAGGAGAGTGGTAAGGTACTGTTTTCCATCAGTTTGCAAAATGCACACACAATGCCAGTGTTGTGCTGCTTCTTTTTGTCCTTTAGCGTCTCTTGTCACCTACACCTTAGAAAAAGCTTTCTCACTATGTCTCGCAAGGAGAAACTGTGCCAGGACAGAAAACATCTCCTATCGTGTTCTAGAGGTTGCACAAAGGTTTGTACAGTGTTTTGCACCAAGGAAAAGAAAGTTGTCCAAAACTCCTTCTTTTTCAATATTCATGTGAATGCAAAAGGCAGGAGAGTGGTAAGGTACTGTTTTCCATCAGTTTGCAAAATGCACACACAATGCCAGTGTTGTGCTGCTTCGTTTTGTCCTTTAAGCGTCTCTTGTCACCTACACCTTAGAAAAAGCTTTCTCACTATGTCTCGCAAGGAGAAACTGTGCCAGGACAGAAAACATCTCCTATCGTGTTCTAGAGGTTGCACAAAGGTTTGTACAGTGTTTTGCACCAAGGAAATAAAAGTTGTCCAAAACTCCTTCTTTTTCAATATTCATGTGAATGCAAAAGGCAGGAGAGTGGTAAGGTACTGTTTTCCATCAGTTTGCAAAATGCACACACAATGCCAGTGTTGTGCTGCTTCGTTTTGTCCTTTAAGCGTCTCTTGTCACCTACACCTTAGAAAAAGCTTTCTCACTATGTCTCGCAAAGGAGAAACTGTGCCAGGACAGAAAACATCTCCTATCGTGTTCTAGAGGTTGCACAAAGGTTTGTACAGTGTTTTGCACCAAGGAAAAGAAAGTTGTCAAAACTCCTTCTTTTTCAATATTCATGTGAATGCAAAAGGCAGGAGAGTGGTAAGGTACTGTTTTCCATCAGTTTGCAAAATGCACACACAATGCCAGTGTTGTGCTGCTTCGTTTTGTCCTTTAGCGTCTCTTGTCACCTACACCTTAGAAAAAGCTTTCTCACTATGTCTCGCAAGGAGAAACTGTGCCAGGACAGAAAACATCTCTATCGTGTTCTAGAGGTTGCACAAAGGTTTGTACAGTGTTTTGCACCAAAGGAAAGAAAGTTGTCAAAACTCCTTCTTTTTCAATATTCATGTGAATGCAAAAGGCAGGAGAGTGGTAAGGTACTGTTTTCCATCAGTTTGCAAAATGCACACACAATGCCAGTGTTGTGCTGCTTCGTTCTTGTCCTTTAGCGTCTCTTGTCACCTACACCTTAGAAAAAGCTTTCTCACTATGTCTCGCAAGGAGAAACTGTGCCAGGACAGAAAACATCTCCTATCGTGTTCTAGAGGTTGCACAAAGGTTTGTACAGTGTTTTGCACCAAGGAAAAGAAAGTTGTCCAAAACTCCTTCTTTTTCAATATTCATGTGAATGCAAAAGGCAGGAGAGTGGTAAGGTACTGTTTTCCATCAGTTTGCAAAATGCACACACAATGCCAGTGTTGTGCTGCTTCGTTCTTGTCCTTTAGCGTCTCTTGTCACCTACACCTTAGAAAAAGCTTTCTCACTATGTCTCGCAAGGAGAAACTGTGCCAGGACAGAAAACATCTCCTATCGTGTTCTAGAGGTTGCACAAAGGTTTGTACAGTGTTTTTGCACCAAAGGAAAGAAAGTTGTCCAAAACTCCTTCTTTTTCAATATTCATGTGAATGCAAAAGGCAGGAGAGTGGTAAGGTACTGTTTTCCATCAGTTTGCAAAATGCACACACAATGCCAGTGTTGTGCTGCTTCGTTTTTGTCCTTTAAGCGTCTCTTGTCACCTACACCTTAGAAAAAGCTTTCTCACTATGTCTCGCAAGGAGAAACTGTGCCAGGACAGAAAACATCTCCTATCGTGTTCTAGAGGTTGCACAAAGGTTTGTACAGTGTTTTGCACCAAGGAAAGAAAGTTGTCCAAAACTCCTTCTTTTTCAATATTCATGTGAATGCAAAAGGCAGGAGAGTGGTAAGGTACTGTTTTCCATCAGTTTGCAAAATGCACACACAATGCCAGTGTTGTGCTGCTTCGTTTTGTCCTTTAGCGTCTCTTGTCACCTACACCTTAGAAAAAGCTTTCTCACTATGTCTCGCAAGGAGAAACTGTGCCAGGACAGAAAACATCTCCTATCGTGTTCTAGAGGTTGCACAAAGGTTTGTACAGTGTTTTGCACCAAGGAAAAGAAAGTTGTCCAAAACTCCTTCTTTTTCAATATTCATGTGAATGCAAAAGGCAGGAGAGTGGTAAGGTACTGTTTTCCATCAGTTTGCAAAATGCACACACAATGCCAGTGTTGTGCTGCTTCGTTTTTGTCCTTTAGCGTCTCTTGTCACCTACACCTTAGAAAAAGCTTTCTCACTATGTCTCGCAAGGAGAAACTGTGCCAGGACAGAAAACATCTCCTATCGTGTTCTAGAGGTTGCACAAAGGTTTGTACAGTGTTTTGCACCAAGGAAAAGAAAGTTGTCCAAAACTCCTTCTTTTTCAATATTCATGTGAATGCAAAAGGCAGGAGAGTGGTAAGGTACTGTTTTCCATCAGTTTGCAAAATGCACACACAATGCCAGTGTTGTGCTGCTTCGTTTTTGTCCTTTAAGCGTCTCTTGTCACCTACACCTTAGAAAAAGCTTTCTCACTATGTCTCGCAAGGAGAAACTGTGCCAGGACAGAAAACATCTCCTATCGTGTTCTAGAGGTTGCACAAAGGTTTGTACAGTGTTTTGCACCAAGGAAAAGAAAGTTGTCCAAAACTCCTTCTTTTTCAATATTCATGTGAATGCAAAAGGCAGGAGAGTGGTAGGTACTGTTTTCCATCAGTTTGCAAAATGCACACACAATGCCAGTGTTGTGCTGCTTCGTTCATGGCCTTTAGCGTCTCTTGTCACCTACACCTTAGAAAAAGCTTTCTCACTATGTCTCGCAAAGGAGAAACTGTGCCAGGACAGAAAACATCTCCTATCGTGTTCTAGAGGTTGCACAAAGGTTTGTACAGTGTTTTGCACCAAGGAAAAGAAAGTTGTCCAAAACTCCTTCTTTTTCAATATTCATGTGAATGCAAAAGGCAGGAGAGTGGTAAGGTACTGTTTTCCATCAGTTTGCAAAATGCACACACAATGCCAGTGTTGTGCTGCTTCGTTTTTTCTCCTTTAGCGTCTCTTGTCACCTACACCTTAGAAAAAGCTTTCTCACTATGTCTCGCAAGGAGAAACTGTGCCAGGACAGAAAACATCTCCTATCGTGTTCTAGAGGTTGCACAAAGGTTTGTACAGTGTTTTGCACCAAGGAAAAGAAAGTTGTCAAAACTCCTTCTTTTTCAATATTCATGTGAATGCAAAAGGCAGGAGAGTGGTAAGGTACTGTTTTCCATCAGTTTGCAAAATGCACACACAATGCCAGTGTTGTGCTGCTTCGTTCTTGTCCTTTAAGCGTCTCTTGTCACCTACACCTTAGAAAAAGCTTTCTCACTATGTCTCGCAAGGAGAAACTGTGCCAGGACAGAAAACATCTCCTATCGTGTTCTAGAGGTTGCACAAAGGTTTGTACAGTGTTTTGCACCAAGGAAAGAAAAGTTGTCCAAAACTCCTTCTTTTTCAATATTCATGTGAATGCAAAAGGCAGGAGAGTGGTAAGGTACTGTTTTCCATCAGTTTGCAAAATGCACACACAATGCCAGTGTTGTGCTGCTTCGTTCTTGTCCTTTAAGCGTCTCTTGTCACCTACACCTTAGAAAAAGCTTTCTCACTATGTCTCGCAAGGAGAAACTGTGCCAGGACAGAAAACATCTCCTATCGTGTTCTAGAGGTTGCACAAAGGTTTGTACAGTGTTTTGCACCAAGGAAAAGAAAGTTGTCAAAACTCCTTCTTTTTCAATATTCATGTGAATGCAAAAGGCAGGAGAGTGGTAAGGTACTGTTTTCCATCAGTTTGCAAAATGCACACACAATGCCAGTGTTGTGCTGCTTCGTTTTATCCTTTAGCGTCTCTTGTCACCTACACCTTAGAAAAAGCTTTCTCACTATGTCTCGCAAGGAGAAACTGTGCCAGGACAGAAAACATCTCCTATCGTGTTCTAGAGGTTGCACAAAGGTTTGTACAGTGTTTTGCACCAAGGAAAAGAAAGTTGTCCAAAACTCCTTCTTTTTCAATATTCATGTGAATGCAAAAGGCAGGAGAGTGGTAAGGTACTGTTTTCCATCAGTTTGCAAAATGCACACACAATGCCAGTGTTGTGCTGCTTCGTTCTTGTCCTTTAAGCGTCTCTTGTCACCTACACCTTAGAAAAAGCTTTCTCACTATGTCTCGCAAGGAGAAACTGTGCCAGGACAGAAAACATCTCCTATCGTGTTCTAGAGGTTGCACAAAGGTTTGTACAGTGTTTTGCACCAAGGAAAGAAAGTTGTCAAAACTCCTTCTTTTTCAATATTCATGTGAATGCAAAAGGCAGGAGAGTGGTAAGGTACTGTTTTCCATCAGTTTGCAAAATGCACACACAATGCCAGTGTTGTGCTGCTTCGTTTTTGTCCTTTAGCGTCTCTTGTCACCTACACCTTAGAAAAAGCTTTCTCACTATGTCTCGCAAGGAGAAACTGTGCCAGGACAGAAAACATCTCCTATCGTGTTCTAGAGGTTGCACAAAGGTTTGTACAGTGTTTTTGCACCAAGGAAAAGAAAGTTGTCCAAAACTCCTTCTTTTTCAATATTCATGTGAATGCAAAAGGCAGGAGAGTGGTAAGGTACTGTTTTCCATCAGTTTGCAAAATGCACACACAATGCCAGTGTTGTGCTGCTTCGTTCCTTGTCCTTTAGCGTCTCTTGTCACCTACACCTTAGAAAAAGCTTTCTCACTATGTCTCGCAAGGAGAAACTGTGCCAGGACAGAAAACATCTCCTATCGTGTTCTAGAGGTTGCACAAAGGTTTGTACAGTGTTTTTGCACCAAAGGAAAGAAAGTTGTCCAAAACTCCTTCTTTTTCAATATTCATGTGAATGCAAAAGGCAGGAGAGTGGTAAGGTACTGTTTTCCATCAGTTTGCAAAATGCACACACAATGCCAGTGTTGTGCTGCTTCGTTTTGTCCTTTAGCGTCTCTTGTCACCTACACCTTAGAAAAAGCTTTCTCACTATGTCTCGCAAGGAGAAACTGTGCCAGGACAGAAAACATCTCCTATCGTGTTCTAGAGGTTGCACAAAGGTTTGTACAGTGTTTTTGCACCAAGGAAAAGAAAGTTGTCCAAAACTCCTTCTTTTTCAATATTCATGTGAATGCAAAAGGCAGGAGAGTGGTAAGGTACTGTTTTCCATCAGTTTGCAAAATGCACACACAATGCCAGTGTTGTGCTGCTTCGTTCTTGTCCTTTAAGCGTCTCTTGTCACCTACACCTTAGAAAAAGCTTTCTCACTATGTCTCGCAAGGAGAAACTGTGCCAGGACAGAAAACATCTCCTATCGTGTTCTAGAGGTTGCACAAAGGTTTGTACAGTGTTTTGCACCAAGGAAATAAAAGTTGTCCAAAACTCCTTCTTTTTCAATATTCATGTGAATGCAAAAGGCAGGAGAGTGGTAAGGTACTGTTTTCCATCAGTTTGCAAAATGCACACACAATGCCAGTGTTGTGCTGCTTCGTTCTTGTCCTTTAGCGTCTCTTGTCACCTACACCTTAGAAAAAGCTTTCTCACTATGTCTCGCAAGGAGAAACTGTGCCAGGACAGAAAACATCTCCTATCGTGTTCTAGAGGTTGCACAAAGGTTTTGTACAGTGTTTTGCACCAAGGAAAGAAAGTTGTCCAAAACTCCTTCTTTTTCAATATTCATGTGAATGCAAAAGGCAGGAGAGTGGTAAGGTACTGTTTTCCATCAGTTTGCAAAATGCACACACAATGCCAGTGTTGTGCTGCTTCGTTTTGTCCTTTAGCGTCTCTTGTCACCTACACCTTAGAAAAAGCTTTCTCACTATGTCTCGCAAGGAGAAACTGTGCCAGGACAGAAAACATCTCCTATCGTGTTCTAGAGGTTGCACAAAGGTTTGTACAGTGTTTTGCACCAAGGAAAAGAAAGTTGTCAAAACTCCTTCTTTTTCAATATTCATGTGAATGCAAAAGGCAGGAGAGTGGTAAGGTACTGTTTTCCATCAGTTTGCAAAATGCACACACAATGCCAGTGTTGTGCTGCTTCGTTTTTATCCTTTAGCGTCTCTTGTCACCTACACCTTAGAAAAAGCTTTCTCACTATGTCTCGCAAGGAGAAACTGTGCCAGGACAGAAAACATCTCCTATCGTGTTCTAGAGGTTGCACAAAGGTTTGTACAGTGTTTTGCACCAAGGAAAAGAAAGTTGTCCAAAACTCCTTCTTTTTCAATATTCATGTGAATGCAAAAGGCAGGAGAGTGGTAAGGTACTGTTTTCCATCAGTTTTGCAAAATGCACACACAATGCCAGTGTTGTGCTGCTTCGTTCTTGTCCTTTAAGCGTCTCTTGTCACCTACACCTTAGAAAAAGCTTTCTCACTATGTCTGCGCAAGGAGAAACTGTGCCAGGACAGAAAACATCTCCTATCGTGTTCTAGAGGTTGCACAAAGGTTTGTACAGTGTTTTGCACCAAGGAAAAGAAAGTTGTCCAAAACTCCTTCTTTTTCAATATTCATGTGAATGCAAAAGGCAGGAGAGTGGTAAGGTACTGTTTTCCATCAGTTTGCAAAATGCACACACAATGCCAGTGTTGTGCTGCTTCGTTTTGTCCTTTAAGCGTCTCTTGTCACCTACACCTTAGAAAAAGCTTTCTCACTATGTCTCGCAAGGAGAAACTGTGCCAGGACAGAAAACATCTCCTATCGTGTTCTAGAGGTTGCACAAAGGTTTGTACAGTGTTTTTGCACCAAAGGAAAAGAAAGTTGTCCAAAACTCCTTCTTTTTCAATATTCATGTGAATGCAAAAGGCAGGAGAGTGGTAAGGTACTGTTTTCCATCAGTTTGCAAAATGCACACACAATGCCAGTGTTGTGCTGCTTCGTTTTGTCCTTTAGCGTCTCTTGTCACCTACACCTTAGAAAAAGCTTTCTCACTATGTCTCGCAAGGAGAAACTGTGCCAGGACAGAAAACATCTCCTATCGTGTTCTAGAGGTTGCACAAAGGTTTGTACAGTGTTTTGCACCAAGGAAAAGAAAGTTGTCCAAAACTCCTTCTTTTTCAATATTCATGTGAATGCAAAAGGCAGGAGAGTGGTAAGGTACTGTTTTCCATCAGTTTGCAAAATGCACACACAATGCCAGTGTTGTGCTGCTTCGTTCTTGTCCTTTAAGCGTCTCTTGTCACCTACACCTTAGAAAAAGCTTTCTCACTATGTCTGCGCAAGGAGAAACTGTGCCAGGACAGAAAACATCTCCTATCGTGTTCTAGAGGTTGCACAAAGGTTTGTACAGTGTTTTGCACCAAGGAAAAGAAAGTTGTCCAAAACTCCTTCTTTTTCAATATTCATGTGAATGCAAAAGGCAGGAGAGTGGTAAGGTACTGTTTTCCATCAGTTTGCAAAATGCACACACAATGCCAGTGTTGTGCTGCTTCGTTTTGTCCTTTAGCGTCTCTTGTCACCTACACCTTAGAAAAAGCTTTCTCACTATGTCTCGCAAGGAGAAACTGTGCCAGGACAGAAAACATCTCCTATCGTGTTCTAGAGGTTGCACAAAGTTTTGTACAGTGTTTTGCACCAAGGAAAGAAAGTTGTCAAAACTCCTTCTTTTTCAATATTCATGTGAATGCAAAAAGGCAGGAGAGTGGTAAGGTACTGTTTTCCATCAGTTTGCAAAATGCACACACAATGCCAGTGTTGTGCTGCTTCGTTTTATCCTTTAAGCGTCTCTTGTCACCTACACCTTAGAAAAAGCTTTCTCACTATGTCTCGCAAGGAGAAACTGTGCCAGGACAGAAAACATCTCCTATCGTGTTCTAGAGGTTGCACAAAGGTTTGTACAGTGTTTTGCACCAAGGAAAAGAAAGTTGTCCAAAACTCCTTCTTTTTCAATATTCATGTGAATGCAAAAGGCAGGAGAGTGGTAAAGGTACTGTTTTCCATCAGTTTGCAAAATGCACACACAATGCCAGTGTTGTGCTGCTTAGTTCTTGTCCTTTAGCGTCTCTTGTCACCTACACCTTAGAAAAAGCTTTCTCACTATGTCTCGCAAGGAGAAACTGTGCCAGGACAGAAAACATCTCCTATCGTGTTCTAGAGGTTGCACAAAGGTTTGTACAGTGTTTTGCACCAAGGAAAGAAAGTTGTCCAAAACTCCTTCTTTTTCAATATTCATGTGAATGCAAAAGGCAGGAGAGTGGTAAGGTACTGTTTTCCATCAGTTTGCAAAATGCACACACAATGCCAGTGTTGTGCTGCTTCGTTTTCGTCCTTTAAGCGTCTCTTGTCACCTACACCTTAGAAAAAGCTTTCTCACTATGTCTCGCAAGGAGAAACTGTGCCAGGACAGAAAACATCTCCTATCGTGTTCTAGAGGTTGCACAAAGGTTTGTACAGTGTTTTGCACCAAGGAAAAGAAAGTTGTCCAAAACTCCTTCTTTTTCAATATTCATGTGAATGCAAAAGGCAGGAGAGTGGTAAGGTACTGTTTTCCATCAGTTTGCAAAATGCACACACAATGCCAGTGTTGTGCTGCTTCGTTTTTATCCTTTAGCGTCTCTTGTCACCTACACCTTAGAAAAAGCTTTCTCACTATGTCTCGCAAGGAGAAACTGTGCCAGGACAGAAAACATCTCCTATCGTGTTCTAGAGGTTGCACAAAGGTTTGTACAGTGTTTTGCACCAAGGAAAAGAAAGTTGTCCAAAACTCCTTCTTTTTCAATATTCATGTGAATGCAAAAGGCAGGAGAGTGGTAAGGTACTGTTTTCCATCAGTTTGCAAAATGCACACACAATGCCAGTGTTGTGCTGCTTCGTTTTTGTCCTTTAAGCGTCTCTTGTCACCTACACCTTAGAAAAAGCTTTCTCACTATGTCTCGCAAGGAGAAACTGTGCCAGGACAGAAAACATCTCCTATCGTGTTCTAGAGGTTGCACAAAGGTTTGTACAGTGTTTTTGCACCAAGGAAAAGAAAGTTGTCCAAAACTCCTTCTTTTTCAATATTCATGTGAATGCAAAAGGCAGGAGAGTGGTAAGGTACTGTTTTCCATCAGTTTGCAAAATGCACACACAATGCCAGTGTTGTGCTGCTTCGTTTTGTCCTTTAGCGTCTCTTGTCACCTACACCTTAGAAAAAGCTTTCTCACTATGTCTCGCAAGGAGAAACTGTGCCAGGACAGAAAACATCTCCTATCGTGTTCTAGAGGTTGCACAAAGGTTTGTACAGTGTTTTGCACCAAGGAAAAAGTTGTCCAAAACTCCTTCTTTTTCAATATTCATGTGAATGCAAAAGGCAGGAGAGTGGTAAGGTACTGTTTTCCATCAGTTTGCAAAATGCACACACAATGCCAGTGTTGTGCTGCTTCGTTTTGTCCTTTAAGCGTCTCTTGTCACCTACACCTTAGAAAAAGCTTTCTCACTATGTCTCGCAAGGAGAAACTGTGCCAGGACAGAAAACATCTCCTATCGTGTTCTAGAGGTTGCACAAAGGTTTGTACAGTGTTTTGCACCAAGGAAAAGAAAGTTGTCCAAAACTCCTTCTTTTTCAATATTCATGTGAATGCAAAAGGCAGGAGAGTGGTAAGGTACTGTTTTCCATCAGTTTGCAAAATGCACACACAATGCCAGTGTTGTGCTGCTTCGTTTTTGTCCTTTAAGCGTCTCTTGTCACCTACACCTTAGAAAAAGCTTTCTCACTATGTCTCGCAAGGAGAAACTGTGCCAGGACAGAAAACATCTCCTATCGTGTTCTAGAGGTTGCACAAAGGTTTGTACAGTGTTTTGCACCAAGGAAAAGAAAGTTGTCCAAAACTCCTTCTTTTTCAATATTCATGTGAATGCAAAAGGCAGGAGAGTGGTAAGGTACTGTTTTCCATCAGTTTGCAAAATGCACACACAATGCCAGTGTTGTGCTGCTTCGTTCTTGTCCTTTAAGCGTCTCTTGTCACCTACACCTTAGAAAAAGCTTTCTCACTATGTCTCGCAAGGAGAAACTGTGCCAGGACAGAAAACATCTCCTATCGTGTTCTAGAGGTTGCACAAAGGTTTGTACAGTGTTTTGCACCAAGGAAAAGAAAGTTGTCCAAAACTCCTTCTTTTTCAATATTCATGTGAATGCAAAAGGCAGGAGAGTGGTAAGGTACTGTTTTCCATCAGTTTGCAAAATGCACACACAATGCCAGTGTTGTGCTGCTTCGTTTTGTCCTTTAGCGTCTCTTGTCACCTACACCTTAGAAAAAGCTTTCTCACTATGTCTCGCAAGGAGAAACTGTGCCAGGACAGAAAACATCTCCTATCGTGTTCTAGAGGTTGCACAAAGGTTTGTACAGTGTTTTGCACCAAGGAAAAGAAAGTTGTCCAAAACTCCTTCTTTTTCAATATTCATGTGAATGCAAAAGGCAGGAGAGTGGTAAGGTACTGTTTTCCATCAGTTTGCAAAATGCACACACAATGCCAGTGTTGTGCTGCTTCGTTCTTGTCCTTTAGCGTCTCTTGTCACCTACACCTTAGAAAAAGCTTTCTCACTATGTCTCGCAAGGAGAAACTGTGCCAGGACAGAAAACATCTCCTATCGTGTTCTAGAGGTTGCACAAAGGTTTGTACAGTGTTTTGCACCAAGGAAAAGAAAGTTGTCCAAAACTCCTTCTTTTTCAATATTCATGTGAATGCAAAAGGCAGGAGAGTGGTAAGGTACTGTTTTCCATCAGTTTGCAAAATGCACACACAATGCCAGTGTTGTGCTGCTTCGTTCTTGTCCTTTAGCGTCTCTTGTCACCTACACCTTAGAAAAAGCTTTCTCACTATGTCTCGCAAGGAGAAACTGTGCCAGGACAGAAAACATCTCCTATCGTGTTCTAGAGGTTGCACAAAGGTTTGTACAGTGTTTTGCACCAAGGAAAAGAAAGTTGTCCAAAACTCCTTCTTTTTCAATATTCATGTGAATGCAAAAGGCAGGAGAGTGGTAAGGTACTGTTTTCCATCAGTTTGCAAAATGCACACACAATGCCAGTGTTGTGCTGCTTCGTTTTTGTCCTTTAGCGTCTCTTGTCACCTACACCTTAGAAAAAGCTTTCTCACTATGTCTCGCAAGGAGAAACTGTGCCAGGACAGAAAACATCTCCTATCGTGTTCTAGAGGTTGCACAAAGGTTTGTACAGTGTTTTGCACCAAGGAAAAGAAAGTTGTCCAAAACTCCTTCTTTTTCAATATTCATGTGAATGCAAAAGGCAGGAGAGTGGTAAGGTACTGTTTTCCATCAGTTTGCAAAATGCACACACAATGCCAGTGTTGTGCTGCTTCGTTTTGTCCTTTAGCGTCTCTTGTCACCTACACCTTAGAAAAAGCTTTCTCACTATGTCTCGCAAGGAGAAACTGTGCCAGGACAGAAAACATCTCCTATCGTGTTCTAGAGGTTGCACAAAGGTTTGTACAGTGTTTTGCACCAAGGAAAAGAAAGTTGTCCAAAACTCCTTCTTTTCAATATTCATGTGAATGCAAAAGGCAGGAGAGTGGTAAGGTACTGTTTTCCATCAGTTTGCAAAATGCACACACAATGCCAGTGTTGTGCTGCTTCGTTTTTGTCCTTTAGCGTCTCTTGTCACCTACACCTTAGAAAAAGCTTTCTCACTATGTCTCGCAAGGAGAAACTGTGCCAGGACAGAAAACATCTCCTATCGTGTTCTAGAGGTTGCACAAAGGTTTGTACAGTGTTTTGCACCAAGGAAAAGAAAGTTGTCCAAAACTCCTTCTTTTCAATATTCATGTGAATGCAAAAGGCAGGAGAGTGGTAAGGTACTGTTTTCCATCAGTTTGCAAAATGCACACACAATGCCAGTGTTGTGCTGCTTCGTTCTTGTCCTTTAGCGTCTCTTGTCACCTACACCTTAGAAAAAGCTTTCTCACTATGTCTCGCAAGGAGAAACTGTGCCAGGACAGAAAACATCTCCTATCGTGTTCTAGAGGTTGCACAAAGGTTTGTACAGTGTTTTGCACCAAGGAAAAGAAAGTTGTCCAAAACTCCTTCTTTTCAATATTCATGTGAATGCAAAAGGCAGGAGAGTGGTAAGGTACTGTTTTCCATCAGTTTGCAAAATGCACACACAATGCCAGTGTTGTGCTGCTTCGTTTTTGTCCTTTAGCGTCTCTTGTCACCTACACCTTAGAAAAAGCTTTCTCACTATGTCTCGCAAGGAGAAACTGTGCCAGGACAGAAAACATCTCCTATCGTGTTCTAGAGGTTGCACAAAGGTTTGTACAGTGTTTTGCACCAAGGAAAAGAAAGTTGTCCAAAACTCCTTCTTTTCAATATTCATGTGAATGCAAAAGGCAGGAGAGTGGTAAGGTACTGTTTTCCATCAGTTTGCAAAATGCACACACAATGCCAGTGTTGTGCTGCTTCGTTCTTGTCCTTTAGCGTCTCTTGTCACCTACACCTTAGAAAAAGCTTTCTCACTATGTCTCGCAAGGAGAAACTGTGCCAGGACAGAAAACATCTCCTATCGTGTTCTAGAGGTTGCACAAAGGTTTGTACAGTGTTTTGCACCAAGGAAAAGAAAGTTGTCCAAAACTCCTTCTTTTCAATATTCATGTGAATGCAAAAGGCAGGAGAGTGGTAAGGTACTGTTTTCCATCAGTTTGCAAAATGCACACACAATGCCAGTGTTGTGCTGCTTCGCTTCTTGTCCTTTAGCGTCTCTTGTCACCTACACCTTAGAAAAAGCTTTCTCACTATGTCTCGCAAGGAGAAACTGTGCCAGGACAGAAAACATCTCCTATCGTGTTCTAGAGGTTGCACAAAGGTTTGTACAGTGTTTTGCACCAAGGAAAAGAAAGTTGTCCAAAACTCCTTCTTTTCAATATTCATGTGAATGCAAAAGGCAGGAGAGTGGTAAGGTACTGTTTTCCATCAGTTTGCAAAATGCACACACAATGCCAGTGTTGTGCTGCTTCGTTCTTGTCCTTTAAGCGTCTCTTGTCACCTACACCTTAGAAAAAGCTTTCTCACTATGTCTCGCAAGGAGAAACTGTGCCAGGACAGAAAACATCTCCTATCGTGTTCTAGAGGTTGCACAAAGGTTTGTACAGTGTTTTGCACCAAGGAAAAGAAAGTTGTCCAAAACTCCTTCTTTTCAATATTCATGTGAATGCAAAAGGCAGGAGAGTGGTAAGGTACTGTTTTCCATCAGTTTGCAAAATGCACACACAATGCCAGTGTTGTGCTGCTTCGTTTTGTCCTTTAGCGTCTCTTGTCACCTACACCTTAGAAAAAGCTTTCTCACTATGTCTCGCAAGGAGAAACTGTGCCAGGACAGAAAACATCTCCTATCGTGTTCTAGAGGTTGCACAAAGGTTTGTACAGTGTTTTGCACCAAGGAAAAGAAAGTTGTCCAAAACTCCTTCTTTTCAATATTCATGTGAATGCAAAAGGCAGGAGAGTGGTAAGGTACTGTTTTCCATCAGTTTGCAAAATGCACACACAATGCCAGTGTTGTGCTGCTTCGCTTTTGTCCTTTAGCGTCTCTTGTCACCTACACCTTAGAAAAAGCTTTCTCACTATGTCTCGCAAGGAGAAACTGTGCCAGGACAGAAAACATCTCCTATCGTGTTCTAGAGGTTGCACAAAGGTTTGTACAGTGTTTTGCACCAAGGAAAAGAAAGTTGTCCAAAACTCCTTCTTTTTCAATATTCATGTGAATGCAAAAGGCAGGAGAGTGGTAAGGTACTGTTTTCCATCAGTTTGCAAAATGCACACACAATGCCAGTGTTGTGCTGCTTCGCTTATGTCCTTTAGCGTCTCTTGTCACCTACACCTTAGAAAAAGCTTTCTCACTATGACTCGCAAGGAGAAACTGTGCCAGGACAGAAAACATCTCCTATCGTGTTCTAGAGGTTGCACAAAGGTTTGTACAGTGTTTTGCACCAAGGAAAAGAAAGTTGTCCAAAACTCCTTCTTTTCAATATTCATGTGAATGCAAAAGGCAGGAGAGTGGTAAGGTACTGTTTTCCATCAGTTTGCAAAATGCACACACAATGCCAGTGTTGTGCTGCTTCCTTTTATCCTTTAGCGTCTCTTGTCACCTACACCTTAGAAAAAGCTTTCTCACTATGTCTCGCAAGGAGAAACTGTGCCAGGACAGAAAACATCTCCTATCGTGTTCTAGAGGTTGCACAAAGGTTTGTACAGTGTTTTGCACCAAGGAAAAGAAAGTTGTCCAAAACTCCTTCTTTTCAATATTCATGTGAATGCAAAAGGCAGGAGAGTGGTAAGGTACTGTTTTCCATCAGTTTGCAAAATGCACACACAATGCCAGTGTTGTGCTGCTTCGCTTATGTCCTTTTAGCGTCTCTTGTCACCTACACCTTAGAAAAAGCTTTCTCACTATGTCTCGCAAGGAGAAACTGTGCCAGGACAGAAAACATCTCCTATCGTGTTCTAGAGGTTGCACAAAGGTTTGTACAGTGTTTTGCACCAAGGAAAAGAAAGTTGTCCAAAACTCCTTCTTTTCAATATTCATGTGAATGCAAAAGGCAGGAGAGTGGTAAGGTACTGTTTTCCATCAGTTTGCAAAATGCACACACAATGCCAGTGTTGTGCTGCTTCGCTTATGTCCTTTAGCGTCTCTTGTCACCTACACCTTAGAAAAAGCTTTCTCACTATGTCTCGCAAGGAGAAACTGTGCCAGGACAGAAAACATCTCCTATCGTGTTCTAGAGGTTGCACAAAGGTTTGTACAGTGTTTTGCACCAAGGAAAAGAAAGTTGTCCAAAACTCCTTCTTTTCAATATTCATGTGAATGCAAAAGGCAGGAGAGTGGTAAGGTACTGTTTTCCATCAGTTTGCAAAATGCACACACAATGCCAGTGTTGTGCTGCTTTGTTATGTCCTTTAGCGTCTCTTGTCACCTACACTTTAGAAAAAGCTTTCTCACTATGTCTCGCAAGGAGAAACTGTGCCAGGACAGAAAACATCTCCTATCGTGTTCTAGAGGTTGCACAAAGGTTTGTACAGTGTTTTGCACCAAGGAAAAGAAAGTTGTCCAAAAACTCCTTCTTTTCAATATTCATGTGAATGCAAAAGGCAGGAGAGTGGTAAGGTACTGTTTTCCATCAGTTTGCAAAATGCACACACAATGCCAGTGTTGTGCTGCTTCTGCTTATGTCCTTTAGCGTCTCTTTGTCACCTACACCTTAGAAAAAGCTTTCTCACTATGTCTCGCAAGGAGAAACTGTGCCAGGACAGAAAACATCTCCTATCGTGTTCTAGAGGTTGCACAAAGGTTTGTACAGTGTTTTGCACCAAGGAAAAGAAAGTTGTCCAAAACTCCTTCTTTTCAATATTCATGTGAATGCAAAAGGCAGGAGAGTGGTAAGGTACTGTTTTCCATCAGTTTGCAAAATGCACACACAATGCCAGTGTTGTGCTGCTTCGCTTATGTCCTTTAGCCGCCTCTTTGTCACCTACACCTTAGAAAAAGCTTTCTCACTATGTCTCGCAAGGAGAAACTGTGCCAGGACAGAAAACATCTCCTATCGTGTTCTAGAGGTTGCACAAAGGTTTGTACAGTGTTTTGCACCAAGGAAAAGAAAGTTGTCCAAAACTCCTTCTTTTCAATATTCATGTGAATGCAAAAGGCAGGAGAGTGGTAAGGTACTGTTTTCCATCAGTTTGCAAAATGCACACACAATGCCAGTGTTGTGCTGCTTCGTTTATGTCCTTTTAGCGCCTCTTGTCACCTACACCTTAGGAAAAGCTTTCTCACTATGTCTGGCAAGGAGAAACTGTGCCAGGACAGAAAAACATCTCCTATCGTGTTCTAGAGGTTGCACAAAGGTTTGTACAGTGTTTTGCACCAAGGAAAAGAAAGTTGTCCAAAAACTCCTTCTTTTCAATATTCATGTGAATGCAAAAGGCAGGAGAGTGGTAAGGTACTGTTTTCCATCAGTTTGCAAAATGCACACACAATGCCAGTGTTGTGCTGCTTCGCTTCATGTCCTTTAGCGCCTCTTGTCACCTACACCTTAGAAAAAGCTTTCTCAACTATGTCTCGCAAGGAGAAACTGTGCCAGGACAGAAAACATCTCCTATCGTGTTCTAGAGGTTGCACAAAGGTTTGTACAGTGTTTTGCACCAAGGAAAAGAAAGTTGTCCAAAAACTCCTTCTTTTCAATATTCATGTGAATGCAAAAGGCAGGAGAGTGGTAAGGTACTGTTTTCCATCAGTTTGCAAAATGCACACACAATGCCAGTGTTGTGCTGCTTCGCTTATGTCCTTTAGCCGCCTCTTTGTCACCTACACCTTAGAAAAAGCTTTCTCACTATGTCTGGCAAGGAGAAACTGTGCCAGGACAGAAAAACATCTCCTATCGTGTTCTAGAGGTTGCACAAAGGTTTGTACAGTGTTTTGCACCAAGGAAAAGAAAGTTGTCCAAAACTCCTTCTTTTCAATATTCATGTGAATGCAAAAGGCAGGAGAGTGGTAAGGTACTGTTTTCCATCAGTTTGCAAAATGCACACACAATGCCAGTGTTGTGCTGCTTCGCTTATGTCCTTTTAGCCGCCTCTTTGTCACCTACACCTTAGAAAAAGCTTTTCTCACTATGTCTGGCAAGGAGAAACTGTGCCAGGACAGAAAACATCTCCTATCGTGGTTCTAGAGGTTGCACAAAGGTTTGTAGAGTGTTTTGCACCAAGGAAAAGAAAGTTGTCCAAAAACTCCTTCTTTTCAATATTCATGTGAATGCAAAAGGCAGGAGAGTGGTAAGGAACTGTTTTCCATCAGTTTGCAAAATGCACACACAATGCCAGTGTTGTGCTGTTTCGCTTATGTCCTTTAGCGCCTCTTGTCACCTACAACTTAGAAAAGCTTTCACTATTATGTCTGGTAAGGAGAAACTGTGCCAGGACAGAAAAACATCTCCTATCGTGTTCTAGAGGTTGCACAAAGGTTTGTACAGTGTTTTGCACCAAGGAAAAGAAAAGTTGTCCAAAACTCCTTCTTTTCAATATTCATGTGAATGCAAAAGGCAGGAGAGTGGTAAGGTACTGTTTTCCATCAGTTTGCAAAATGCACACACAATGCCAGTGTTGTGCTGCTTCGTTATATCCTTTTAGCGCCTCCTTGTCACCTACACCTTTAGAAAAAGCTTTCTCAACTATGTCTGGCAAGGAGAAACTGTGCCAGGACAGAAAAACATCTCCTATCGTGTTCTAGAGGTTGCACAAAGGTTTGTAGAGTGTTTTGCACCAAGGAAAAAAAAGTTGTCCAAAAACTCCTTCCTTTTCAATATTCATGTGAATGCAAAAGGCAGGAGAGTGGTAAGGTACTGTTTTCCATCAGTTTGCAAAATGCACACACAATGCCAGTGTTGTGCTGCTTCGCTTATGTCTTTTAGCGTCTCTTGTCACCTACACCTTTAGAAAAAGCTTTCTCACTATGTCTGCGCAAGGAGAAACTGTGCCAGGACAGAAAAACATCTCCTATCGTGTTCTAGAGGTTGCACAAAGGTTTGCAGAGTGTTTTGCACCAAGGAAAAGAAAGTTGTCCAAAACTCCTTCTTTTTCAATATTCATGTGAATGCAAAAGGCAGGAGAGTGGTACGGTACTGTTTTCCATCAGTTTGCAAAATGCACACACAATGCCAGTGTTGTGCTGCTTCGTTATGTCCTTTAGCGTCTCTTTGTCACCTACACCTTAGAAAAAGCTTTTCACTATGTCTCGCAAGGAGAAACTGTGCCAGGACAGAAAACATCTCCTATCGTGTTCTAGAGGTTGCACAAAGGTTTGTAGAGTGTTTTGCACCAAGGAAAAGAAAGTTGTCCAAAACTCCTTCTTTTTCAATATTCATGTGAATGCAAAAGGCAGGAGAGTGGTAAGGTACTGTTTTCCATCAGTTTGCAAAATGCACACACAATGCCAGTGTTGTGTTGCTTCGTTTTATCCTTTTAGCTGCCTCTTTGTCACCTACACCTTAGAAAAAGCTTTCTCACTATGTCTCGCAAGGAGAAACTGTGCCAGGACAGAAAAACATCTCCTATCGTGTTCTAGAGGTTGCACAAAGGTTTGTAGAGTGTTTTGCACCAAGGAAAAGAAAGTTGTCCAAAACTCCTTCTTTTCAATATTCATGTGAATGCAAAAGGCAGGAGAGTGGTAAGGTACTGTTTTCCATCAGTTTGCAAAATGCACACACAATGCCAGTGTTGTGCTGCTTCGCTTATGTCCTTTAGCGCCTCTTGTCACCTACACCTTAGAAAAAGCTTTCTCACTATGTCTCGCAAGGAGAAACTGTGCCAGGACAGAAAAACATCTCCTATCGTGTTCTAGAGGTTGCACAAAGGTTTGTAGAGTGTTTTGCACCAAGGAAAAGAAAGTTGTCCAAAAACTCCTTCTTTTCAATATTCATGTGAATGCAAAAGGCAGGAGAGTGGTAAGGTACTGTTTTCCATCAGTTTGCAAAATGACACACAATGCCAGTGTTGTGTTGCTTCGTTATGTCCTTTAGCTGCCTCTTGTCACCTACACCTTTTAGAAAAAGCTTCTCACTATGTCTCGCAAGGAGAAACTGTGCCAGGACAGAAAAACATCTCCTATCGTGGTTCTAGAGGTTGCAACAAAGGTTTGTACAGTGTTTTGCACCAAGGAAAAGAAAGTTATCCAAAACTCCTTCTTTTCAATATTCATGTGAATGCAAAAGGCGGAGAGTGGTAAGGTAATTGTTTTCCATCAGCTTGCAAAATGCACACACAATGCCAGTGTTGTGCTGCTTCGCTATGTCCTTTTTAGCGTCTCTTTGTCACCTACACCTTTAGAAAAAGCTTTCACTATATCTCGGGAGAAACTGTGCCAGGACAGAAAAACATCTCCTATCGTGTTCTAGAGGTTGCACAAAGTTCTGTACAGTGTTTTGCACCAAGGAAAAGAAATCTGTCCAAAACTCTCTTTTTTTTCAATATTCATGTGAATGCAAAAGGCAGGAGAGTGGTAAGGTACTGTTTCCACCAGTTTGCAAAATGCACACACAATGCCAGTGTTGTGCTGCTTTCGTTATGTCCTTTAGCGCCTCTTTGTCACCTACACCTTAGAAAAAGCTTTCTCACTATGTCTCGCAAGGAGAAACTGTGCCAGGACAGAAAAACATCTCCTATCGTGTTCTAGAGGTTGCACAAAGGTTTGTACAGTGTTTTGCACCAAGGAAAAGAAAGTTGTCCAAAACTCCTTCTTTTCAATATTCATGTGAATGCAAAAGGCAGGAGAGTGGTAAGGTACTGTTTTCCATCAGTTTGCAAAATGCACACACAATGCCAGTGTTGTGCTGCTTCGTTATGTCCTTTAGCGCCTCTTGTCACCTACACCTTAGAAAAAGCTTTCTCACTATGTCTGGCAAGGAGAAACTGTGCCAGGACAGAAAACATCTCCTATCGTGTTCTAGAGGTTGCACAAAGGTTTGTACAGTGTTTTGCACCAAGGAAAAGAAAGTTGTCCAAAACTCCTTCTTTTCAATATTCATGTGAATGCAAAAGGCAGGAGAGTGGTAAGGTACTGTTTTCCATCAGTTTGCAAAATGCACACACAATGCCAGTGTTGTGCTGCTTCGCTTATATCCTTTTAGCGTCTCTTTGTCACCTACACCTTAGAAAAAGCTTCTCACTATGTCTGGCAAGGAGAAACTGTGCCAGGACAGAAAAACATCTCCTATCGTGTTCTAGAGGTTGCACAAAGGTTTGTACAGTGTTTTGCACCAAGGAAAAGAAAGTTGTCCAAAACTCCTTCTTTTCAATATTCATGTGAATGCAAAAGGCAGGAGAGTGGTAAGGTACTGTTTTCCATCAGTTTGCAAAATGCACACACAATGCCAGTGTTGTGCTGCTTCGTTATGTCCTTTAGCCGCCTCTTTGTCACCTACACCTTAGAAAAAGCTTTCTTTCACTATGTCTGGCAAGGAGAAACTGTGCCAGGACAGAAAACATCTCCTATCGTGTTCTAGAGGTTGCACAAAGGTTTGTACAGTGTTTTGCACCAAGGAAAAGAAAGTTGTCCAAAACTCCTTCTTTTCAATATTCATGTGAATGCAAAAGGCAGGAGAGTGGTAAGGTACTGTTTTCCATCAGTTTGCAAAATGCACACACAATGCCAGTGTTGTGCTGCTTCGTTATGTCCTTTTAGCGCCTCTTGTCACCTACACCTTAGAAAAAGCTTTCTCACTATGTCTCGCAAGGAGAAACTGTGCCAGGACAGAAAACATCTCCTATCGTGTTCTAGAGGTTGCACAAAGGTTTGTACAGTGTTTTGCACCAAGGAAAAGAAAGTTGTCCAAAACTCCTTCTTTTCAATATTCATGTGAATGCAAAAGGCAGGAGAGTGGTAAGGTACTGTTTTCCATCAGTTTGCAAAATGCACACACAATGCCAGTGTTGTGCTGCTTCGTTATGTCCTTTTAGCCGCCTCTTTGTCACCTACACCTTAGAAAAAGCTTTCTCACTATGTCTGGCAAGGAGAAACTGTGCCAGGACAGAAAACATCTCCTATCGTGTTCTAGAGGTTGCACAAAGGTTTGTAGAGTGTTTTGCACCAAGGAAAAGAAAGTTGTCCAAAAACCCTCTTTTCAATATTCATGTGAATGCAAAAGGCAGGAGAGTGGTAAGGTACTGTTTTCCATCAGTTTGCAAAATGCACACACAATGCCAGTGTTGTGCTGCTTCGTTCATGTCCTTTAGCATCTCTTTGTCACCTACACCTTTAGAAAAAGCTTCTCACTATGTCTTGCAAGGAGAAACTGTGCTGAGGACAGAAAAACATCTCCTATCGTGTTCCTAGAGGTTGCACAAAAGTTTTGTAGAGTGTTTTGCACCTAAGAAAAAGAATTCAAAACTCCTTCTTTTTCAATATTCATGTGAATGCAAAAGGCGGAGAGTGGTGGGTATTGTTTTCCATCAGTTTGCAAAATGCACACACAATGCCAGTGTTGTGCTGCTTCTCGCTTTTGTCCTTCTTAGCTGCCTCTTGTCACCTACAACTTAAAAAAGCTTTCAACTATGTCTGCGCAAGGAGAAACTGGCCAGCACAGAAAACATCTCCTACCGTGTTCTAGAGGTTGCACAAAGGTTTGTAGAGTGTTTTGCACCAAGGAAAAGAAAGTTGTCCAAAACTCCTTCTTTTCAATATTCATGTGAATGCAAAGGCAGGAGAGTGGTAAGGTACTGTTTTCCATCAGTTTGCAAAATGCACACACAATGCCAGTGTTGTGCTGCTTCGTTTTATCCTTTAGCGCCTCTTGTCACCTACACCTTAGAAAAGCTTTTCACTACTTCATGTCTCGCAAGGAGAAACTGTGCCAGGACAGAAAACATCTCCTATCGTGTTCTAGAGGTTGCACAAAGGTTTGTAGAGTGTTTTGCACCACGGAAAAGAAAGTTGTCCAAAACTCCTTCTTTTCAATATTCATGTGAATGCAAAAGGCAGGAGAGTGGTAAGGTACTGTTTTCCATCAGTTTGCAAAATGCACACACAATGCCAGTGTTGTGCTGCTTCTCTTTTGTCCTTTAGCGCCTCTTGTCACCTACACCTTAGAAAAAGCTCTTTCACTATGTCTGGCAAGGAGAAACTGTGCCAGGACAGAAAAACATCTCCTATCGTGTTCTAGAGGTTGCACAAAGGTTTGTAGAGTGTTTTGCACCAAGGAAAAGAAAGTTGTCCAAAACTCCTTCTTTTTCAATATTCATGTGAATGCAAAAGGCAGGAGAGTGGTAAGGTACTGTTTTCCATCAGTTTGCAAAATGCACACACAATGCCAGTGTTGTGCTGCTTCTGTTATGTCCTTTAGCGTCTCTTGTCACCTACACCTTAGAAAAAAGCTTTTCACTATGTCTGGCAAGGAGAAACTGTGCCAGGACAGAAAACATCTCCTATCGTGTTCTAGAGGTTGCACAAAGGTTTGTACAGTGTTTTGCACCAAGGAAAAGAAAGTTGTCCAAAACACTTCTTTTCAATATTCATGTGAATGCAAAAGGCAGGAGAGTGGTAAGGTACTGTTTTCCATCAGTTTGCAAAATGCAACACACAATGCCAGTGTTGTGCGCTTGCTATGTCCTTTTAGCTGCCCCTTGTCACCTACACCTTAGAAAAGCTTTCTCACTATGTCTCGCAAGGAGAAACTGTGCCAGGACAGAAAACATCTCCTATCGTGTTCTAGAGGTTGCACAAAGGTTTGTACAGTGTTTTGCACCAAGGAAAAGAAAGTTGTCCAAAACTCCTTCTTTTCAATATTCATGTGAATGCAAAAGGCAGGAGAGTGGTAAGGTACTGTTTTCCATCAGTTTGCAAAATGCACACACAATGCCAGTGTTGTGCTGCTTCGCTTTGTCCTTTAGCGCCTCTTTGTCACCTACACCTTAGAAAAAGCTTTCTCACTATGTCTGGCAAGGAGAAACTGTGCCAGGACAGAAAACATCTCCTATCGTGTTCTAGAGGTTGCACAAAGGTTTGTACAGTGTTTTGCACCAAGGAAAAGAAAGTTGTCCAAAAACCCTTCTTTTCAATATTCATGTGAATGCAAAAGGCAGGAGAGTGGTAAGGTACTGTTTTCCATCAGTTTGCAAAATGCACACACAATGCCAGTGTTGTGCTGCTTCGCTTATATCTTTTAGCGCCTCTTGTCACCTACACCTTAGAAAAGGCTTTCTCACTATGTCTCGCAAGGAGAAACTGTGCCAGGACAGAAAAACATCTCCTATCTGTGTTCTAGAGGTTGCACAAAGGTTTGTAACAGTGTTTTGCACCAAGGAAAAAGAAAGCTGTCCAAAACTCCTTCTTTTCAATATTCATGTGAATGCAAAAGGCAGGAGAGTGGTAAGGACTGTTTTCCATCAGTTTGCAAAATGCACACACAATGCCAGTGTTGTGCTGCTTCGTTCTATCTCCTTTAAGCATCTCTTCTTTGTCACCTACACCTTAGAAAAGCTTTCTCACTATGTCTGGCAAGGAGAAACTGTGCCAGGACAGAAAAACATCTCCTATCGTGTTCTAGAGGTTGCACAAAGGTTTGTACAGTGTTTTGCACCAAGGAAAAGAAAGTTGTCCAAAACTCCTTCTTTTCAATATTCATGTGAATGCAAAAGGCAGGAGAGTGGTAAGGTACTGTTTTCCATCAGTTTGCAAAATGCACTAACAATGAAAAAAACAAAGTTGTAGCGCTCAAACTAAATCACGTTTTTGCTCGGAGAGCTTTGTGCCTTGGCTTCTTTAGCCTCTTGTCACCTACACCTTAGAAAAGCTTTCTCACTATGTCTCGCAAGGAGAAACTGTGCCAGGACAGAAAACATCTCCTATCGCGGTTCTAGAGGTTGCACAAAGGTTTGTAGAGTGTTTTGCACCAAGGAAAAGAAAGTTGTCCAAAAACTCCTTCTTTTCAATATTCATGTGAATGCAAAAGGCAGGAGAGTGGTAAGGTACTGTTTTCCATCAGTTTGCAAAATGCACACACACAATGCCAGTGTTGTGCTGCTTCGCTATGTCCTTTAGCCGCCTCTTTGTCACCTACACCTTAGAAAAGCTTTCTCACTATGTCTGGCAAGGAGAAACTGTGCCAGGACAGAAAACATCTCCTATCGTGTTCTAGAGGTTGCACAAAGGTTTGTACAGTGTTTTGCACCAAGGAAAAGAAAGTTGTCCAAAAACTCCTTCTTTTCAATATTCATGTGAATGCAAAAGGCAGGAGAGTGGTAAGGTACTGTTTTCCATCAGTTTGCAAAATGCACACACAATGCCAGTGTTGTGCTGCTTCGCTTATGTCCTTTAGCCTCTCTTGTCACCTACACCTTAGAAAAAAAGCTTTCTTCACTATGTCTGGCAAGGAGAAACTGTGCCAGGACAGAAAACATCTCCTATCGTGTTCTAGAGGTTGCACAAAGGTTTGTACAGTGTTTTGCACCAAGGAAAAGAAAGTTGTCCAAAACTCCTTCTTTTCAATATTCATGTGAATGCAAAAGGCAGGAGAGTGGTACGGTACTGTTTTCCATCAGTTTGCAAAATGCACACACAATGCCAGTGTTGTGCTGCTTCGCTCTCCTTGTCCTCCTTTAGCGTCTCTTGTCACCTACACCTTAGAAAAAGCTTTCTCACTATGTCTGGCAAGGAGAAACTGTGCCAGGACAGAAAACATCTCCTATCGTGTTCTAGAGGTTGCACAAAGGTTTGTACAGTGTTTTGCAACGGCGAAAAGAAAAGTTGTCCAAAACACTCCTTTTCAATATTCATGTGAATGCAAAAGGCAGGAGAGTGGTAAGGTACTGTTTTCCATCAGTTTGCAAAATGCACACACAATGCCAGTGTTGTGCTGCTTCGTTTATGTCCTTTAGCGCCTCTTTGTCACCTACACCTTAGAAAAAGCTTTCTCACTATGTCTCGCAAGGAGAAACTGTGCCAGGACAGAAAACATCTCCTATCGTGTTCTAGAGGTTGCACAAAGGTTTGTACAGTGTTTTGCACCAAGGAAAAGAAAGTTGTCCAAAACTCCTTCTTTTCAATATTCATGTGAATGCAAAAGGCAGGAGAGTGGTAAGGTAATTTTTTCCATCAGTTTGCAAAATGCACACACAATGCCAGTGTTGTGCTGCTTCGCTCATGTCCTTTTTAGCGTCTCTTGTCACCTACACCTTAGAGAAAAGCTTTCTCACTATGTCTGGCAAGGAGAAACTGTGCCAGGACAGAAAACATCTCCTATCGTGTTCTAGAGGTTGCACAAAGGTTTGTAGAGTGTTTTGCACCAAGGAAAAGAAAGTTGTCCAAAACTCCTTCTTTTTCAATATTCATGTGAATGCAAAAGGCAGGAGAGTGGTAAGGTACTGTTTTCCATCAGTTTGCAAAATGCACACACAATGCCAGTGTTGTGCTGCCTTTTTTTGTCCTTTACCGCCTCTTGTCACCTACACCTTAGAAAAGCTTTCAACTATGTCTCGCAAAGGAGAAACTGTGCCAGGACAGAAAACATCTCCTATCGTGTTCTAGAGGTTGCACAAAGGTTTGTACAGTGTTTTGCACCAAGGAAAAGAAAGTTGTCCAAAACTCCTTCTTTTCAATATTCATGTGAATGCAAAAGGCAGGAGAGTGGTAAGGTACTGTTTTCCATCAGTTTGCAAAATGCACACACAATGTCAGTGTTGTGCTGTTTCCTATATCCTTTACGTCTCTTGTCACCTACACCTTAAAGAAAAAAAACTTTCTCACTATGTCTGGCAAAAGGAGAAACTGTGCCAGGACAGAAAAACATCTCCTTATCGTGTTCTAGAGGTTGCACAAAGGTTTGTAGAGTGTTTTGCACCAAGGAAAAGAAAGTTGTCCAAAACTCCTTCTTTTCAATATTCATGTGAATGCAAAAGGCAGGAGAGTGGTAAGGTACTGTTTTCCATCAGTTTGCAAAATGCACACACAATGCCAGTAGTTGTGTTGCTTCGCTTATATCCTTTAGCCTTTCTCTTGTCACCTACACCTTAGAAAAAGCTTTTCTCACTATGTCTCGCAAGGAGAAACTGTGCCAGGACAGAAAACATCTCCTATCGTGTTCTAGAGGTTGCACAAAGGTTTGTACAGTGTTTTGCACCAAGGAAAAGAAAGTTGTCCAAAACTCCTTCTTTTTCAATATTCATGTGAATGCAAAAGGCAGGAGAGTGGTAAGGTACTGTTTTCCATCATTTTGCAAAATGCACACACAATGCCAGTGTTGTGCTGCTTCGCTTTTGTCCTCCTTTAGCCGCCTCCTTGTCACCTACACCTTAGAAAAAGCTTTCACTATGTCTGGCAAGGAGAAACTGTGCCAGGACAGAAAAACATCTCCTATCGTGTTCTAGAGGTTGCACAAAGGTTTGTAGAGTGTTTTGCACCAAGGAAAAGAAAGCTGTCCAAAACTCCTTCTTTTCAATATTCATGTGAATGCAAAAGGCAGGAGAGTGGTAAGGTACTGTTTTCCATCAGTTTGCAAAATGCACACACAATGCCAGTGTTGTGCTGCTTCGCTTATGTCCTTTTAGCTGCCTTCTTGTCACCTACACCTTAGAAAAAGCTTTCTCACTATGTCTCGCAAGGAGAAACTGTGCCAGGACAGAAAAACATCTCCTATCGTGTTCTAGAGGTTGCACAAAGGTTTGTACAGTGTTTTGCACCAAGGAAAAGAAAGTTATCCAAAACTCTCTTCTTTTCAATATTCATGTGAATGCAAAAGGCAGGAGAGTGGTAAGGTACTGTTTTCCATCAGTTTGCAAAATGCACACACAATGCCAGTGTTGTGCTGCTTTCGTTTTTTGCTTTTAGCGCCTCTTGTCACCTACACCTTAGAAAAAGCTTTCAACTATGTCTCGCAAGGAGAAACTGTGCCAGGACAGAAAAACATCTCCTATCGTGTTCTAGAGGTTGCACAAACGGTTTGTAGAGTGTTTTGCACCAAGGAAAAGAAAGTTGTCCAAAACTCCTTCTTTTTCAATATTCACGTGAATGCAAAAGGCAGGAGAGTGGTAAGGTACTGTTTTCCATCAGTTTGCAAAATGCACACACAATGCCAGTGTTGTGCTGCTTCGCTTTTCTCCTTATAGCGGCTCTTTGTCACCTACACCTTAGAAAAAGCTTTCTCACTATGTCTCGCAAGGAGAAACTGTGCCAGGACAGAAAAACATCTCCTATCGTGTTCTAGAGGTTGCAATCAAAGGTTTGTAGAGTGTTTTGCACCAAGGAAAAGAAAGTTGTCCAAAAACTCCTTCTTTTTCAATATTCATGTGAATGCAAAAGGCAGGAGAGTGGTAAGGTACTGTTTTCCATCAGTTTGCAAAATGCACACACAATGCCAGTGTTGTGCTGCTTCGCTTATGTCCTTTAGCAACTCTTTGTCACCTACACCTTTAGAAAAAGCTTTCTCACTATGTCTCGCAAGGAGAAACTGTGCCAGGACAGAAAAACATCTCCTATCGTGTTCTAGAGGTTGCACAAAGGTTTGTGCAGAGTGTTTTGCACCAAGGAAAAGAAAGTTGTCCAAAACTCCTTCTATTTCAATATTCATGTGAATGCAAAAGGCAGGAGAGTGGTAAGGTACTGTTTTCTATCAGTTTGCAAGATGCACACACAATGCCAGTTTGTTGTGCCGCTTCGCTTCTCGCCTGCCGATGCTCCTCTCCTCAGCGGAGGCGAAAAAAGCTGCTTCTTCGCTGTAAAGAGCATTGTGCCGCTTAGCCGCGGCGCCCTCCGGAGCGCTGCTTCTGCCGAAAAGACGCCTCGACCGGCGCTTTTGCTTCGGAGAGCTCCGTATCTTCGCCTTTAGCGCCTCTTATCACCTACACCTTAGAAAAAGCTTTCTCACTATGTCTGTCAAGGAGAAACTGTGCCAGGACAGAAAACATCTCCTATCGTGTTCTAGAGGTTGCACAAAGGTTTGTAGAGTGTTTTGCACCAAGGAAAAGAAAGTTGTCCAAAACTCCTTCTTTTCAATATTCATGTGAATGCAAAAGGCAGGAGAGTGGTAAGGTACTGTTTTCCATCAGTTTGCAAAATGCACACACAATGCCAGTGTTGTGCTGCTTCGCTTATGTCCTTTTAGCTGCCTCTTGTCACCTACACCTTAGAAAAAGGCTTCTCACTATGTCTGGCAAGGAGAAACTGTGCCAGGACAGAAAACATCTCCTATCGTGTTCTAGAGGTTGCACAAAGGTTTGTACAGTGTTTTGCACCAAGGAAAAGAAAGTTGTCCAAAACTCCTTCTTTTCAATATTCATGTGAATGCAAAAGGCAGGAGAGTGGTAAGGTACTGTTTTCCATCAGTTTGCAAAATGCACACACAATGCCAGTGTTGTGTTGCTTCGTTATCTCCTTTAGCGTCTCTTTGTCACCTACACCTTAGAAAAAGCTTTCTCACTATGTCTGGCAAGGAGAAACTGTGCCAGGACAGAAAACATCTCCTATCGTGTTCTAGAGGTTGCACAAAGGTTTGTACAGTGTTTTGCACCAAGGAAAAGAAAGTTGTCCAAAACTCCTTCTTTTCAATATTCATGTGAATGCAAAAGGCAGGAGAGTGGTAAGGTACTGTTTTCCATCAGTTTGCAAAATGCACACACAATGCCAGTGTTGTGCTGCTTTCGTTATGTCCTTTTAGCGCCTCTTGTCACCTACACCTTGGAAAAGCTTTCTCACTATGTCTGGCAAGGAGAAACTGTGCCAGGACAGAAAAACATCTCCTATCGTGTTCTAGAGGTTGCACAAAGGTTTGTAGAGTGTTTTGCACCAAGGAAAAGAAAGTTGTCCAAAACTCCTTCTTTTCAATATTCATGTGAATGCAAAAGGCAGGAGAGTGGTAAGGTACTGTTTTCCATCAGTTTGCAAAATGCACACACAATGCCAGTGTTGTGCTGCTTCCTTATGTCCTTTAGCTACCTCTTGTCACCTACACCTTAGAAAAAGCTTTCACTATGTCTGGCAAGGAGAAACTGTGCCAGGACAGAAAACATCTCCTATCGTGTTCTAGAGGTTGCACAAAGGTTTGTACAGTGTTTTGCACCAAGGAAAAGAAAGTTGTCCAAAACTCCTTCTTTTCAATATTCATGTGAATGCAAAAGGCAGGAGAGTGGTAAGGTACTGTTTTCCATCAGTTTGCAAAATGCACACACAATGCCAGTGTTGTGCTGCTTCGCTTATGTCCTTTAGCGTCTCTTGTCACCTACACCTTAGAAAAAGCTTTCTCACTATGTCTGGCAAGGAGAAACTGTGCCAGGACAGAAAACATCTCCTATCGTGTTCTAGAGGTTGCACAAAGGTTTGTAGAGTGTTTTGCACCAAGGAAAAGAAAGTTGTCCAAAACTCCTTCTTTTCAATATTCATGTGAATGCAAAAGGCAGGAGAGTGGTAAGGTACTGTTTTCCATCAGTTTGCAAAATGCACACACAATGCCAGTGTTGTGCTGCTGCTTCGCTTATGTCCTTTTAGCGTCTCTTTGTCACCTACACCTTAGAAAAAGCTTTCTCACTATGTCTGGCAAGGAGAAACTGTGCCAGGACAGAAAACATCTCCTATCGTGTTCTAGAGGTTGCACAAAGGTTTGTACAGTGTTTTGCACCAAGGAAAAGAAAGTTGTCCAAAACTCCTTCTTTTCAATATTCATGTGAATGCAAAAGGCAGGAGAGTGGTAAGGTACTGTTTTCCATCAGTTTGCAAAATGCACACACAATGCCAGTGTTGTGCTGCTTTCGTCTATGTCCTTTTAGCGCCTCTTTGTCACCTACACCTTAGAAAAAGCTTTCTCACTATGTCTGGCAAGGAGAAACTGTGCCAGGACAGAAAACATCTCCTATCGTGTTCTAGAGGTTGCACAAAGGTTTGTACAGTGTTTTGCACCAAGGAAAAGAAAGTTGTCCAAAACTCCTTCTTTTCAATATTCATGTGAATGCAAAAGGCAGGAGAGTGGTAAGGTACTGTTTTCCATCAGTTTGCAAAATGCACACACAATGCCAGTGTTGTGCTGCTTCGTTCATGTCCTTTTAGCGTCTCTTTGTCACCTACACCTTAGAAAAAGCTTTTTCACTATGTCTGGCAAGGAGAAACTGTGCCAGGACAGAAAACATCTCCTATCGTGTTCTAGAGGTTGCACAAAGGTTTGTACAGTGTTTTGCACCAAGGAAAAGAAAGTTGTCCAAAACTCCTTCTTTTCAATATTCATGTGAATGCAAAAGGCAGGAGAGTGGTAAGGTACTGTTTTCCATCAGTTTGCAAAATGCACACACAATGCCAGTGTTGTGCTGCTTCGTTTATGTCCTTTTAGCGTCTCTTTGTCACCTACACCTTAGAAAAAAGCTTCCTCACTATGTCTGGCAAGGAGAAACTGTGCCAGGACAGAAAACATCTCCTATCGTGTTCTAGAGGTTGCACAAAGGTTTGTACAGTGTTTTGCACCCAAGGAAAAGAAAGTTGTCCAAAACTCCTTCTTTTCAATATTCATGTGAATGCAAAAGGCAGGAGAGTGGTAAGGTACTGTTTTCCATCAGTTTGCAAAATGCACACACAATGCCAGTGTTGTGCTGCTTCGTTATGTCCTTTAGCGTCTCTTTGTCACCTACACCTTAGAAAAAGCTTTCTCACTATGTCTGGCAAGGAGAAACTGTGCCAGGACAGAAAAACATCTCCTATCGTGTTCTAGAGGTTGCACAAAGGTTTGTACAGTGTTTTGCACCAAGGAAAAGAAAGTTGTCCAAAACTCCTTCTTTTCAATATTCATGTGAATGCAAAAGGCAGGAGAGTGGTAAGGTACTGTTTTCCATCAGTTTGCAAAATGCACACACAATGCCAGTGTTGTGCTGCTTCGTTATGTCCTTTAGCGCCTCTTTGTCACCTACACCTTAGAAAAAGCTTTCTCACTATGTCTGGCAAGGAGAAACTGTGCCAGGACAGAAAAACATCTCCTATCGTGTTCTAGAGGTTGCACAAAGGTTTGTAGAGTGTTTTGCACCAAGGAAAAGAAAGTTGTCCAAAACTCCTTCTTTTCAATATTCATGTGAATGCAAAAGGCAGGAGAGTGGTAAGGTACTGTTTTCCATCAGTTTGCAAAATGCACACACAATGCCAGTGTTGTGCTGTCTTCGCTTTATCCCTTTAGCCGTCTCTTTGTCACCTACACCTTAGAAAAAGCTTTCTCACTATGTCTGGCAAGGAGAAACTGTGCCAGGACAGAAAACATCTCCTATCGTGTTCTAGAGGTTGCACAAAGGTTTGTAGAGTGTTTTGCACCAAGGAAAAGAAAGTTGTCCAAAACTCCTTCTTTTCAATATTCATGTGAATGCAAAAGGCAGGAGAGTGGTAAGGTACTGTTTTCCATCAGTTTGCAAAATGCACACACAATGCCAGTGTTGTGCTGCTTCGCTTATGTCCTTTTAGCGCCTCTTGTCACCTACACCTTAGAAAAGCTTCTCACTATGTCTGGCAAGGAGAAACTGTGCCAGGACAGAAAAACATCTCCTATCGTGTTCTAGAGGTTGCACAAAGGTTTGTACAGTGTTTTGCACCAAGGAAAAGAAAGTTGTCCAAAACTCCTTCTTTTCAATATTCATGTGAATGCAAAAGGCAGGAGAGTGGTAAGGTACTGTTTTCCATCAGTTTGCAAAATGCACACACAATGCCAGTGTTGTGCTGCTTCGCTTATGTCCTTTTAGCGTCTCTTGTCACCTACACCTTAGAAAAAGCTTCTCACTATGTCTGGCAAGGAGAAACTGTGCCAGGACAGAAAACATCTCCTATCGTGTTCTAGAGGTTGCACAAAGGTTTGTACAGTGTTTTGCACCAAGGAAAAGAAAGTTGTCCAAAACTCCTTCTTTTCAATATTCATGTGAATGCAAAAGGCAGGAGAGTGGTAAGGTACTGTTTTCCATCAGTTTGCAAAATGCACACACAATGCCAGTGTTGTGCTGCTTCGCTTATGTCCTTTAGCGCCTCTTTGTCACCTACACCTTAGAAAAAAGCTTTCTCACTATGTCTGGCAAGGAGAAACTGTGCCAGGACAGAAAAACATCTCCTATCGTGTTCTAGAGGTTGCACAAAGGTTTGTACAGTGTTTTGCACCAAGGAAAAGAAAGTTGTCCAAAACTCCTTCTTTTCAATATTCATGTGAATGCAAAAGGCAGGAGAGTGGTAAGGTACTGTTTTCCATCAGTTTGCAAAATGCACACACAATGCCAGTGTTGTGCTGCTTCGCTTATGTCCTTTAGCCGTCTCTTTGTCACCTACACCTTAGAAAAAGCTTTTCTCACTATGTCTCGCAAGGAGAAACTGTGCCAGGACAGAAAAACATCTCCTATCGTGTTCTAGAGGTTGCACAAAGGTTTGTACAGTGTTTTGCACCAAGGAAAAGAAAGTTGTCCAAAACTCCTTCTTTTTCAATATTCATGTGAATGCAAAAGGCAGGAGAGTGGTAAGGTACTGTTTTCCATCAGTTTGCAAAATGCACACACAATGCCAGTGTTGTGCTGCTTCGCTCTTTGTCCTTTAGCTGCCTCTTGTCACCTACACCTTAGAAAAAGCTTTCTCACTATGTCTCGCAAGGAGAAACTGTGCCAGGACAGAAAACATCTCCTATCGTGTTCTAGAGGTTGCACAAAGGTTTGTACAGTGTTTTGCACCAAGGAAAAGAAAGTTGTCCAAAACTCCTTCTTTTCAATATTCATGTGAATGCAAAAGGCAGGAGAGTGGTAAGGTACTGTTTTCCATCAGTTTGCAAAATGCACACACAATGCCAGTGTTGTGCTGCTTCGCTTTTGTCCTTTAGCGTCTCTTTGTCACCTACACCTTAGAAAAAGCTTTCTCACTATGTCTGGCAAGGAGAAACTGTGCCAGGACAGAAAACATCTCCTATCGTGTTCTAGAGGTTGCACAAAGGTTTGTACAGTGTTTTGCACCAAGGAAAAGAAAGTTGTCCAAAACTCCTTCTTTTCAATATTCATGTGAATGCAAAAGGCAGGAGAGTGGTAAGGTACTGTTTTCCATCAGTTTGCAAAATGCACACACAATGCCAGTGTTGTGCTGCTTCGCTTATATCCTTTATAGGCCTCTTGTCACCTACACCTTAGAAAAAGCTTTCTCACTATGTCTCGCAAGGAGAAACTGTGCCAGGACAGAAAACATCTCCTATCGTGTTCTAGAGGTTGCACAAAGGTTTGTACAGTGTTTTGCACCAAGGAAAAGAAAGTTGTCCAAAACTCCTTCTTTTCAATATTCATGTGAATGCAAAAGGCAGGAGAGTGGTAAGGTACTGTTTTCCATCAGTTTGCAAAATGCACACACAATGCCAGTGTTGTGCTGCTTCGCTCTATGTCCTTTTAGCGTCTCTTGTCACCTACACCTTAGAAAAAGCTCTCACTATGTCTGGCAAGGAGAAACTGTGCCAGGACAGAAAACATCTCCTATCGTGTTCTAGAGGTTGCACAAAGGTTTGTACAGTGTTTTGCACCAAGGAAAAGAAAGTTGTCCAAAACTCCTTCTTTTCAATATTCATGTGAATGCAAAAGGCAGGAGAGTGGTAAGGTACTGTTTTCCATCAGTTTGCAAAATGCACACACAATGCCAGTGTTGTGCTGCTTCGCTTTTGTCCTTTAGCGTCTCTTGTCACCTACACCTTAGAAAAAGCTTTCACTATGTCTCGCAAGGAGAAACTGTGCCAGGACAGAAAACATCTCCTATCGTGTTCTAGAGGTTGCACAAAGGTTTGTACAGTGTTTTGCACCAAGGAAAAGAAAGTTGTCCAAAACTCCTTCTTTTCAATATTCATGTGAATGCAAAAGGCAGGAGAGTGGTAAGGTACTGTTTTCCATCAGTTTGCAAAATGCACACACAATGCCAGTGTTGTGCTGCTTCGCTTATGTCCTTTAGCTGCCTCTTGTCACCTACACCTTAGAAAAAAGCTCTCACTATGTCTCGCAAGGAGAAACTGTGCCAGGACAGAAAACATCTCCTATCGTGTTCTAGAGGTTGCACAAAGGTTTGTACAGTGTTTTGCACCAAGGAAAAGAAAGTTGTCCAAAACTCCTTCTTTTCAATATTCATGTGAATGCAAAAGGCAGGAGAGTGGTAAGGTACTGTTTTCCATCAGTTTGCAAAATGCACACACAATGCCAGTGTTGTGCTGCTTCGCTTATGTCCTTTTAGCGTCTCTTGTCACCTACACCTTAGAAAAAGCTTTCTCACTATGTCTCGCAAGGAGAAACTGTGCCAGGACAGAAAACATCTCCTATCGTGTTCTAGAGGTTGCACAAAGGTTTGTACAGTGTTTTGCACCAAGGAAAAGAAAGTTGTCCAAAACTCCTTCTTTTCAATATTCATGTGAATGCAAAAGGCAGGAGAGTGGTAAGGTACTGTTTTCCATCAGTTTGCAAAATGCACACACAATGCCAGTGTTGTGCTGCTTCGCTTATGTCCTTTAGCGCCTCTTGTCACCTACACCTTAGAAAAAGCTTCTCACTATGTCTCGCAAGGAGAAACTGTGCCAGGACAGAAAAACATCTCCTATCGTGTTCTAGAGGTTGCACAAAGGTTTGTAGAGTGTTTTGCACCAAGGAAAAGAAAGTTGTCCAAAACTCCTTCTTTTCAATATTCATGTGAATGCAAAAGGCAGGAGAGTGGTAAGGTACTGTTTTCCATCAGTTTGCAAAATGCACACACAATGCCAGTGTTGTGCTGCTTCGTTATGTCCTTTTAGCGCCTCTTTGTCACCTACACCTTAGAAAAAGCTTCTCACTATGTCTCGCAAGGAGAAACTGTGCCAGGACAGAAAACATCTCCTATCGTGTTCTAGAGGTTGCACAAAGGTTTGTACAGTGTTTTGCACCAAGGAAAAGAAAGTTGTCCAAAACTCCTTCTTTTCAATATTCATGTGAATGCAAAAGGCAGGAGAGTGGTAAGGTACTGTTTTCCATCAGTTTGCAAAATGCACACACAATGCCAGTGTTGTGCTGCTTCGCCTTTGTCCTTTAGCGTCTCTTTGTCACCTACACCTTAGAAAAAGCTTTCACTATGTCTCGCAAGGAGAAACTGTGCCAGGACAGAAAAACATCTCCTATCGTGTTCTAGAGGTTGCACAAAGGTTTGTACAGTGTTTTGCACCAAGGAAAAGAAAGTTGTCCAAAACTCCTTCTTTTCAATATTCATGTGAATGCAAAAGGCAGGAGAGTGGTAAGGTACTGTTTTCCATCAGTTTGCAAAATGCACACACAATGCCAGTGTTGTGCTGCTTCGTTTTATGTCCTTTAGCTGCCTCTTTGTCACCTACACCTTAGAAAAAGCTTTCTCACTATGTCTCGCAAGGAGAAACTGTGCCAGGACAGAAAACATCTCCTATCGTGTTCTAGAGGTTGCACAAAGGTTTGTACAGTGTTTTGCACCAAGGAAAAGAAAGTTGTCCAAAACTCCTTCTTTTCAATATTCATGTGAATGCAAAAGGCAGGAGAGTGGTAAGGTACTGTTTTCCATCAGTTTGCAAAATGCACACACAATGCCAGTGTTGTGCTGCTTCGCTTATGTCCTTTAGCCGCCTCTTGTCACCTACACCTTAGAAAAAGCTTTCTCACTATGTCTCGCAAGGAGAAACTGTGCCAGGACAGAAAACATCTCCTATCGTGTTCTAGAGGTTGCACAAAGGTTTGTACAGTGTTTTGCACCAAGGAAAAGAAAGTTGTCCAAAACTCCTTCTTTTCAATATTCATGTGAATGCAAAAGGCAGGAGAGTGGTAAGGTACTGTTTTCCATCAGTTTGCAAAATGCACACACAATGCCAGTGTTGTGCTGCTTGCTTATATCTCTTTAGCCGCCTCTTTGTCACCTACACCTTAGAAAAAGCTTTCTCACTATGTCTGGCAAGGAGAAACTGTGCCAGGACAGAAAACATCTCCTATCGTGTTCTAGAGGTTGCACAAAGGTTTGTACAGTGTTTTGCACCAAGGAAAAGAAAGTTGTCCAAAACTCCTTCTTTTCAATATTCATGTGAATGCAAAAGGCAGGAGAGTGGTAAGGTACTGTTTTCCATCAGTTTGCAAAATGCACACACAATGCCAGTGTTGTGCTGTTTCGCTTTTGTCCTTTAGCGTCTCTTTGTCACCTACACCTTAGAAAAAGCTTTCTCACTATGTCTCGCAAGGAGAAACTGTGCCAGGACAGAAAACATCTCCTATCGTGTTCTAGAGGTTGCACAAAGGTTTGTACAGTGTTTTGCACCAAGGAAAAGAAAGTTGTCCAAAACTCCTTCTTTTCAATATTCATGTGAATGCAAAAGGCAGGAGAGTGGTAAGGTACTGTTTTCCATCAGTTTGCAAAATGCACACACAATGCCAGTGTTGTGCTGCTTCGCTTATATCCTTTTAGCCGCCTCTTTGTCACCTACACCTTAGAAAAAGCTTCTCACTATGTCTCGCAAGGAGAAACTGTGCCAGGACAGAAAACATCTCCTATCGTGTTCTAGAGGTTGCACAAAGGTTTGTAGAGTGTTTTGCACCAAGGAAAAGAAAGTTGTCCAAAACTCCTTCTTTTCAATATTCATGTGAATGCAAAAGGCAGGAGAGTGGTAAGGTACTGTTTTCCATCAGTTTGCAAAATGCACACACAATGCCAGTGTTGTGCTGCTTCGCTTATGTCCTTTAGCGTCTCTTTGTCACCTACACCTTAGAAAAAGCTTTCTCACTATGTCTGGCAAGGAGAAACTGTGCCAGGACAGAAAACATCTCCTATCGTGTTCTAGAGGTTGCACAAAGGTTTGTACAGTGTTTTGCACCAAGGAAAAGAAAGTTGTCCAAAACTCCTTCTTTTCAATATTCATGTGAATGCAAAAGGCAGGAGAGTGGTAAGGTACTGTTTTCCATCAGTTTGCAAAATGCACACACAATGCCAGTGTTGTGCTGCTTCGCTTATGTCCTTTAGCGCCTCTTTGTCACCTACACCTTAGAAAAAGCTTTCTCACTATGTCTCGCAAGGAGAAACTGTGCCAGGACAGAAAACATCTCCTATCGTGTTCTAGAGGTTGCACAAAGGTTTGTAGAGTGTTTTGCACCAAGGAAAAGAAAGTTGTCCAAAACTCCTTCTTTTCAATATTCATGTGAATGCAAAAGGCAGGAGAGTGGTAAGGTACTGTTTTCCATCAGTTTGCAAAATGCACACACAATGCCAGTGTTGTGCTGCTTCGCTTATGTCCTTTAGCGTCTCTTGTCACCTACACCTTAGAAAAAGCTTTCTCACTATGTCTCGCAAGGAGAAACTGTGCCAGGACAGAAAACATCTCCTATCGTGTTCTAGAGGTTGCACAAAGGTTTGTACAGTGTTTTGCACCAAGGAAAAGAAAGTTGTCCAAAACTCCTTCTTTTCAATATTCATGTGAATGCAAAAGGCAGGAGAGTGGTAAGGTACTGTTTTCCATCAGTTTGCAAAATGCACACACAATGCCAGTGTTGTGCTGCTTCGTTATGTCCTTTTAGCCGCCTCTTTGTCACCTACACCTTAGAAAAAGCTTCTCACTATGTCTCGCAAGGAGAAACTGTGCCAGGACAGAAAACATCTCCTATCGTGTTCTAGAGGTTGCACAAAGGTTTGTACAGTGTTTTGCACCAAGGAAAAGAAAGTTGTCCAAAACTCCTTCTTTTCAATATTCATGTGAATGCAAAAGGCAGGAGAGTGGTAAGGTACTGTTTTCCATCAGTTTGCAAAATGCACACACAATGCCAGTGTTGTGCTGCTTCGTTTTGTCCTTTAGCGCCTCTTGTCACCTACACCTTAGAAAAAGCTTTCTCACTATGTCTCGCAAGGAGAAACTGTGCCAGGACAGAAAACATCTCCTATCGTGTTCTAGAGGTTGCACAAAGGTTTGTACAGTGTTTTGCACCAAGGAAAAGAAAGTTGTCCAAAAACTCCTTCTTTTCAATATTCATGTGAATGCAAAAGGCAGGAGAGTGGTAAGGTACTGTTTTCCATCAGTTTGCAAAATGCACACACAATGCCAGTGTTGTGCTGCTTCGTTTATGTCCTTTAGCGCCTCTTTGTCACCTACACCTTTAGAAAAGCTTTCTCACTATGTCTCGCAAGGAGAAACTGTGCCAGGACAGAAAACATCTCCTATCGTGTTCTAGAGGTTGCACAAAGGTTTGTACAGTGTTTTGCACCAAGGAAAAGAAAGTTGTCCAAAACTCCTTCTTTTCAATATTCATGTGAATGCAAAAGGCAGGAGAGTGGTAAGGTACTGTTTTCCATCAGTTTGCAAAATGCACACACAATGCCAGTGTTGTGCTGCTTCGTTTTGTCCTTTAGCGTCTCTTTTCACCTACACCTTAGAAAAAGCTTTCTCACTATGTCTCGCAAGGAGAAACTGTGCCAGGACAGAAAACATCTCCTATCGTGTTCTAGAGGTTGCACAAAGGTTTGTAGAGTGTTTTGCACCAAGGAAAAGAAAGTTGTCCAAAACTCCTTCTTTTCAATATTCATGTGAATGCAAAAGGCAGGAGAGTGGTAAGGTACTGTTTTCCATCAGTTTGCAAAATGCACACACAATGCCAGTGTTGTGCTGCTTCTGTCTTGTCCTTTAGCGTCTCTTGTCACCTACACCTTAGAAAAAGCTTTCTCACTATGTCTCGCAAGGAGAAACTGTGCCAGGACAGAAAACATCTCCTATCGTGTTCTAGAGGTTGCACAAAGGTTTGTAGAGTGTTTTGCACCAAGGAAAAGAAAGTTGTCCAAAACTCCTTCTTTTCAATATTCATGTGAATGCAAAAGGCAGGAGAGTGGTAAGGTACTGTTTTCCATCAGTTTGCAAAATGCACACACAATGCCAGTGTTGTGCTGCTTCGTTTTATCCTTTAGCGTCTCCTTGTCACCTACACCTTAGAAAAGCTTTCTCACTATGTCTCGCAAGGAGAAACTGTGCCAGGACAGAAAACATCTCCTATCGTGTTCTAGAGGTTGCACAAAGGTTTGTAGAGTGTTTTGCACCAAGGAAAAGAAAGTTGTCCAAAACTCCTTCTTTTTCAATATTCATGTGAATGCAAAAGGCAGGAGAGTGGTAAGGTACTGTTTTCCATCAGTTTGCAAAATGCACACACAATGCCAGTGTTGTGCTGCTTCGCTATGTCCTTTAGCCGCCTCTTTGTCACCTACACCTTAGAAAAAGCTTTCTCACTATGTCTCGCAAGGAGAAACTGTGCCAGGACAGAAAACATCTCCTATCGTGTTCTAGAGGTTGCACAAAGGTTTGTAGAGTGTTTTGCACCAAGGAAAAGAAAGTTGTCCAAAACTCCTTCTTTTCAATATTCATGTGAATGCAAAAGGCAGGAGAGTGGTAAGGTACTGTTTTCCATCAGTTTGCAAAATGCACACACAATGCCAGTGTTGTGCTGCTTCGCTATGTCCTTTAGCGTCTCTTGTCACCTACACCTTAGAAAAAGCTTTCTCACTATGTCTCGCAAGGAGAAACTGTGCCAGGACAGAAAACATCTCCTATCGTGTTCTAGAGGTTGCACAAAGGTTTGCAGAGTGTTTTGCACCAAGGAAAAGAAAGTTGTCCAAAACTCCTTCTTTTCAATATTCATGTGAATGCAAAAGGCAGGAGAGTGGTAAGGTACTGTTTTCCATCAGTTTGCAAAATGCACACACAATGCCAGTGTTGTGCTGCTTCCTTTTGTCCTTTAGCGTCTCTTGTCACCTACACCTTAGAAAAAGCTTTCTCACTATGTCTCGCAAGGAGAAACTGTGCCAGGACAGAAAACATCTCCTATCGTGTTCTAGAGGTTGCACAAAGGTTTGTACAGTGTTTTGCACCAAGGAAAAGAAAGTTGTCCAAAACTCCTTCTTTTCAATATTCATGTGAATGCAAAAGGCAGGAGAGTGGTAAGGTACTGTTTTCCATCAGTTTGCAAAATGCACACACAATGCCAGTGTTGTGCTGCTTCGTTCTTGTCCTTTTAGCGTCTCTTGTCACCTACACCTTAGAAAAAGCTTTCTCACTATGTCTCGCAAGGAGAAACTGTGCCAGGACAGAAAACATCTCCTATCGTGTTCTAGAGGTTGCACAAAGGTTTGCACAGTGTTTTGCACCAAGGAAAAGAAAGTTGTCCAAAACTCCTTCTTTTCAATATTCATGTGAATGCAAAAGGCAGGAGAGTGGTAAGGTACTGTTTTCCATCAGTTTGCAAACTGCACACACAATGCCAGTGTTGTGCTGCTTCGTTTCATGTCCTTTTAGCGTCTCTTGTCACCTACACCTTAGAAAAAGCTTTCTCACTATGTCTCGCAAGGAGAAACTGTGCCAGGACAGAAAACATCTCCTATCGTGTTCTAGAGGTTGCACAAAGGTTTGCAGAGTGTTTTGCACCAAGGAAAAGAAAGTTGTCCAAAACTCCTTCCTTTTCAATATTCATGTGAATGCAAAAGGCAGGAGAGTGGTAAGGTACTGTTTTCTATCAGTTTGCAAGATGCACACACAATGCCAGTGTTGTGCTGCTTCGTTCTTGTCCTTTAGCGTCTCTTGTCACCTACACCTTAGAAAAAGCTTTCTCACTATGTCTCGCAAGGAGAAACTGTGCCAGGACAGAAAACATCTCCTATCGTGTTCTAGAGGTTGCACAAAGGTTTGCAGAGTGTTTTGCACCAAGGAAAAGAAAGTTGTCCAAAACTCCTTCTATTTCAATATTCATGTGAATGCAAAAGGCAGGAGAGTGGTAAGGTACTGTTTTCTATCAGTTTGCAAACTGCACACACAATGCCAGTGTTGTGCTGCTTTCTTTTCTCCTTTAGCGTCTCTTGTCACCTACACCTTAGAAAAAGCTTTCTCACTATGTCTCGCAAGGAGAAACTGTGCCAGGACAGAAAACATCTCCTATCGTGTTCTAGAGGTTGCACAAAGGTTTGCAGAGTGTTTTGCACCAAGGAAAAGAAAGTCGTCCAAAACTCCTTCTATTGCAATATTCATGTGAATGCAAAAGGCAGGAGAGTGGTAAGGTACTGTTTTCTATCAGTTTGCAAGCTGCACACACAATGCCAGTGTTGTGCTGCTTTGTTCTTAACCTTTACGCTCTCTTGTCACCTACACCTTAGCAAAAGCTTTCCCACTATGTCTCGCAAGGAGAAACTGTGCCAGGACAGAAAACATCTCCTATCGTGTTCTAGAGGTTGCACAAAGGTTTGCAGAGTGTTTTGCACCAAGGAAAAGAAAGTCGTCCAAAACTCCTTCTATTGCAATATTCATGTGAATGCAAAAGGCAGGAGAGTGGTAAGGTACTGTTTTCTATCAGTTTGCAAGCTGCACCCACAATGCCAGTGTTGTGCTGCTTCGTTCTTCGCCTTTAGCGCTCTCTTGTCACCTACACCTTAGAAAAAGCTTTCCCACTATGTCTCGCAAGGAGAAACTGTGCCAGGACAGAAAACATCTCCTATCGTGTTCTAGAGGTTGCACAAAGGTTTGCAGAGTGTTTTGCACCAAGGAAAAGAAAGTCGTCCAAAACTCCTTCTATTGCAATATTCATGTGAATGCAAAAGGCAGGAGAGTGGTAAGGTACTGTTTTCTATCAGTTTGCAAGCTGCACCCACAATGCCAGTGTTGTGCTGCTTCGTTCTTCGCCTTTAGCGTCTCTTGTCACCTACACCTTAGAAAAAGCTTTCCCACTATGTCTCGCAAGGAGAAACTGTGCCAGGACAGAAAACATCTCCTATCGTGTTCTAGAGGTTGCACAAAGGTTTGCAGAGTGTTTTGCACCAAGGAAAAAAAAGTCGTCCAAAACTCCTTCTATTACAATATTCATGTGAATGCAAAAGGCAGGAGAGTGGTAAGGTACTGTTTTCTATCATTTTGCAAGCTGCACACACAATGCCAGTGTTGTGCTGCTTCGTTCTTCACCTTTGGGAAGATGCCGCTTTCTCACTATGGCAAGGAGAAACGTGCCAGGACAGAAAACATCTCCTATCTTCTAGAGGTTGCACAAAGGTTTGCAGAGTGTTTTGCACCAAGGAAAAGAACGTCGTCCAAAACTCCTTCTTTTGCAATATTCATGTGAATGCAAAAGGCCGGGAGTGGTAAGGCACTGTTTCTATCAGTTTGCAAGCTGCACCCACAATGCCAGTGTTGTGATCTTCGTGTCTTTTAGCGTCTCTTGTCACCTACACCTTAGCAAAAAGCTTTCCCACTATGTCTCGCAAGGAGAAACTGTGCCAGGACAGAAAACATCTCCTATCGTGTTCTAGAGGTTGCACAAAGGTTTGCAGAGTGTTTTTGCACCAAGGAAAAGAAAGTCGTCCAAAACTCCTTCTATTGCAATATTCATGTGAATGCAAAAGGCAGGAGAGTGGTAAGGTACTGTTTTCTATCAGTTTGCAAGCTGCACCCACAATGCCAGTGTTGTGCTGCTTCGTTCTTCGCCTTTAGCGTCTCTTGTCACCTACACCTTAGCAAAAAGCTTTCCCACTATGTCTCGCAAGGAGAAACTGTGCCAGGACAGAAAACATCTCCTATCGTCTTCTAGAGGTTGCACAAAGGTTTGCAGAGTGTTTTGCACCAAGGAAAAGAAAGTCGTCCAAAACTCCTTCTATTGCAATATTCATGTGAATGCAAAAGGCAGGAGAGTGGTAAGGTACTGTTTTCTATCAGTTTGCAAGCTGCACCCACAATGCCAGTGTTGTGCTGCTTCGTTTCTTCACCTTTTAGCGTCTCTTGTCACCTACACCTTAGCAAAAAGCTTTCCCACTATGTCTCGCAAGGAGAAACTGTGCCAGGACAGAAAACATCTCCTATCGTGTTCTAGAGGTTGCACAAAGGTTTTGCAGAGTGTTTTGCACCAAGGAAAAGAAAGTCGTCCAAAACTCCTTCTATTGCAATATTCATGTGAATGCAAAAGGCAGGAGAGTGGTAAGGTACTGTTTTCTATCAGTTTGCAAGCTGCACCCACAATGCCAGTGTTGTGCTGCTTCGTTCTTCGCCTTTTAGCGTCTCTTGTCACCTACACCTTAGCAAAAGCTTTCCCACTATGTCTCGCAAGGAGAAACTGTGCCAGGACAGAAAACATCTCCTATCGTGTTCTAGAGGTTGCACAAAGGTTTTGCAGATTTTTGACCAAGGAAAAAAAGTCGTCCAAAACTCCTTCTATTGCAATATTCATGTGAATGCAAAAGGCAGGAGAGTGGTAAGGTACTGTTTTCTATCAGTTTGCAAGCTGCACCCACAATGCCAGTGTTGTGCTGCTTTGTTTCTGCCTTTAGCGTCTCTTGTCACCTACACCTTAGAAAAAGCTTTTCCCACTATGTCTCGCAAGGAGAAACTGTGCCAGGACAGAAAACATCTCCTATCGTGTTCTAGAGGTTGCACAAAGGTTTGCAGAGTGTTTTGCACCAAGGAAAAGAAAGTCGTCCAAAACTCCTTCTATTGCAATATTCATGTGAATGCAAAAGGCAGGAGAGTGGTAAGGTACTGTTTTCTATCAGTTTGCAAGCTGCACCCACAATGCCAGTGTTGTGCTGCTTCGTTCTTCGCCTTTAGCGTCTCTTGTCACCTACACCTTAGCAAAAAGCTTTCCCACTATGTCTCGCAAGGAGAAACTGTGCCAGGACAGAAAACATCTCCTATCGTGTTCTAGAGGTTGCACAAAGGTTTGCAGAGTGTTTTGCACCAAGGAAAAGAAAGTCGTCCAAAACTCCTTCTATTGCAATATTCATGTGAATGCAAAAGGCAGGAGAGTGGTAAGGTACTGTTTTCTATCAGTTTGCAAGCTGCACCCACAATGCCAGTGTTGTGCTGCTTCGTTCTTCGCCTTTAGCGTCTCTTGTCACCTACACCTTAGAAAAAGCTTTCCCACTATGTCTCGCAAGGAGAAACTGTGCCAGGACAGAAAACATCTCCTATCGTGTTCTAGAGGTTGCACAAAGGTTTGCAGAGTGTTTTGCACCAAGGAAAAGAAAGTCGTCCAAAACTCCTTCTATTGCAATATTCATGTGAATGCAAAAGGCAGGAGAGTGGTAAGGTACTGTTTTCTATCATTTTGCAAGCTGCACACACAATGCCAGTGTTGTGCTGCTTCGTTCTTCGCCTTTGGGAGATGCGCCTCCGCTCCGGGAAGCGGCTTCTTCGCAAAGAGCATTGTGCCTTGCGCCCGGCGCGGCTTCTGCCGAAAGACGCCGGAGCGGCGCTTAGCTTCGAGAGTCCGTATCTTCGTCTTTAGCGTCTCTTGTCACCTACACCTTAGCAAAAAGCTTTCCCACTATGTCTCGCAAGGAGAAACTGTGCCAGGACAGAAAACATCTCCTATCGTCTTCTAGAGGTTCCACGGAGGTCTGCAGAGTCTTTTGCACCAAGGAAAAGAAAGTCGTCCAAAACTCCTTCTATTGCAATATTCATGGGAATGCAAAAGGCAGGAGAGTGGTAAGGTACTGTTTTCTATCAGTTTGCAAGCTGCACCCACAATGCCAGTGTTGTGCTGCTTCGTTCTTCCTTTTTAGCCTCTCTTGTCACCTACACCTTAGCAAAAGCTTTCCCACTATGTCTCGCAAGGAGAAACTGTGCCAGGACAGAAAACATCTCCTATCGTCTTCTAGAGGTTGCACAAAGCTTTGCAGAGTGTTTTGCACCAAGGAAAAGAAAGTCGTCCAAAACTCCTTCTATTGCAATATTCATGTGAATGCAAAAGGCAGGAGAGTGGTAAGGTACTGTTTTCTATCAGTTTGCAAGCTGCACCCACAATGCCAGTGTTGTGCTGCTTCCTTCTTCACCTTTAGGGTCTCTTATCACCTACACCTTAGCAAAAGCTTTCCCACTATGTCTCGCAAGGAGAAAATGTGCCAGGACAGAAAATATCGCCTATAGTGTTCCAGAGGTTGCACAAAGGTTTTCAGAGTGTTTTGCACCAAGGAAAAGAAAGTCGTCCAAAACTCCTTCTATTGCAATATTCATGTGAATGCAAAAGGCAGGAGAGTGGTAAGGTACTGTTTTCTATCAGTTTGCAAACTGCACCCACAATGCCAGTGTTGTGCTGCTTTGTTCTTTGCCTTTTCGTCTCTTGTCACCTACACCTCAGCAAAAAGCTTTCCCACTATGTCTCGCAAGGAGAAACTGTGCCAGAACAGAAAACATCTCCTATCGTCTTCTAGACCTTGCACAAAGGTTTGCAGAGTGTTTTGCACCAAGGAAAAGAAAGTCGTCCAAAACTCCTTCTATTGCAATATTCATGTGAATGCAAAAGGCAGGAGAGTGGTAAGGTACTGTTTTCTATCAGTTTGCAAGCTGCACCCACAATGCCAGTGTTGTGCTGCTTCGTTCTTCGCCTTTAGCGTCTCTTGTCACCTACACCTTAGCAAAAAGCTTTCCCACTATGTCTCGCAAGGAGAAACTGTGCCAGGACAGAAAACATCTCCTATCGTGTTCTAGAGGTTGCACAAAGGTTTGCAGAGTGTTTTGCACCAAGGAAAAGAAAGTCGTCCAAAACTGCTTTTTTGCAATATTCATGTGAATGCAAAAGGCAGGAGAGTGGTAAGGTCCTCTTTTCTATCAGTTTGCAAGCTGCACCCACAATGCCAGTGTTGTGCTGCTTCGTTCTTCGCCTTTAGCGTCTCTTGTCACCTACACCTTAGCAAAAAGCTTTCCCAATATGTCTCGCAAGGAGAAACTGTGCCAGGACAGAAAACATCTCCTATCGTGTTCTAGAGGTTGCACAAAGGTTTGCAGAGTGTTTTGCACCAAGGAAAAAAAAGTCGTCCAAAACTCCTTCTATTACAATATTCATGTGAATGCAAAAGGCAGGAGAGTGGGAAGGTACTGTTTTCTATCTTTTTGCAAGCTGCACACACAATGCCAGTGTTGTGCTGCTTCGTTCTTCGCCTTTGGGAAGATGCCGCTCTCTCCGGCTACCGGAGGCGAAGAAGCGGCTTCTACGCCAAAGAGCATTGTGCCGCTCGCCGTGCGCTCCGGAGCGCGGCTTCTGCCGAAAGACGCCCGGGAGCGGCGCTTAGCTTCGGAGAGCTCCGTATCTTCGTCTTTAGCGTCTCTTGTCACCTACACCTTAGCAAAAAGCTTTCCCACTATGTCTCGCAAGGAGAAACTGTGCCAGGACAGAAAACATCTCCTATCGTCTTCTAGAGGTTCCACGGAGGTCTGCAGAGTCTTTTGCACCAAGGAAAAGAAAGTCGTCCAAAACTCCTTCTATTGCAATATTCATGGGAATGCAAAAGGCAGGAGAGTGGTAAGGTACTGTTTTCTATCAGTTTGCAAGCTGCACCCACAATGCCAGTGTTGTGCTGCTTCGTTCTTCGCCTTTAGCCTCTCTTGTCACCTACACCTTAGCAAAAGCTTTCCCACTATGTCTCGCAAGGAGAAACTGTGCCAGGACAGAAAACATCTCCTATCGTCTTCTAGAGGTTGCACAAAGCTTTGCAGAGTGTTTTGCACCAAGGAAAAGAAAGTCGTCCAAAACTCCTTCTATTGCAATATTCATGTGAATGCAAAAGGCAGGAGAGTGGTAAGGTACTGTTTTCTATCAGTTTGCAAGCTGCACCCACAATGCCAGTGTTGTGCTGCTTCGTTCTTCACCTTTAGCGTCTCTTGTCACCTACACCTTAGCAAAAACCTTTCCCACTATGTCTCGCAAGGAGAAACTGTGCCAGGACAGAAAACATCTCCTATCGTGTTCTAGAGGTTGCACAAAGGTTTGCAGAGTGTTTTGCACCAAGGAAAAGAAAGTCGTCCAAAACTCCTTCTATTGCAATATTCATGTGAATGCAAAAGGCAGGAGAGTGGTAAGGTACTGTTTTCTATCAGTTTGCAAGCTGCACCCACAATGCCAGTGTTGTGCTGCTTCGTTCTTTGCCTTTAGCGTCTCTTGTCACCTACACCTTAGCAAAAAGCTTTCCCACTATGTCTCGCAAGGAGAAACTGTGCCAGGACAGAAAACATCTCCTATCGTCTTCTAGAGGTTGCACAAAGGTTTGCAGAGTGTTTTGCACCAAGGAAAAGAAAGTCGTCCAAAACTCCTTCTATTGCAATATTCATGTGAATGCAAAAGGCAGGAGAGTGGTAAGGTACTGTTTTCTATCAGTTTGCAAGCTGCACCCACAATGCCAGTGTTGTGCTGCTTCGTTCTTCACCTTTAGCGTCTCTTGTCACCTACACCTTAGCAAAAGCTTTCCCACTATGTCTCGCAAGGAGAAACTGTGCCAGGACAGAAAACATCTCCTATCGTCTTCTAGAGGTTGCACAAAGGTTTGCAGAGTGTTTTGCACCAAGGAAAAGAAAGTCGTCCAAAACTCCTTCTATTGCAATATTCATGTGAATGCAAAAGGCAGGAGAGTGGTAAGGTACTGTTTTCTATCAGTTTGCAAGCTGCACCCACAATGCCAGTGTTGTGCTGCTTCGTTCTTCGCCTTTAGCGTCTCTTGTCACCTACACCTTAGAAAAAGCTTTCCCACTATGTCTCGCAAGGAGAAACTGTGCCAGGACAGAAAACATCTCCTATCGTGTTCTAGAGGTTGCACAAAGGTTTGCAGAGTGTTTTGCACCAAGGAAAAAAAAGTCGTCCAAAACTCCTTCTATTGCAATATTCATGTGAATGCAAAAGGCAGGAGAGTGGTAAGGTACTGTTTTCTATCAGTTTGCAAGCTGCACCCACAATGCCAGTGTTGTGCTGCTTCGTTCTTCGCCTTTGGGAAGCATCTCTTGTCACCTACACCTTAGAAAAAGCTTTCCCACTATGTCTCGCAAGGAGAAACTGTGCCAGGACAGAAAACATCTCCTATCGTGTTCTAGAGGTTGCACAAAGGTTTGCAGAGTGTTTTGCACCAAGGAAAAGAAAGTCGTCCAAAACTCCTTCTATTGCAATATTCATGTGAATGCAAAAGGCAGGAGAGTGGTAAGGTACTGTTTTCTATCAGTTTGCAAGCTGCACCCACAATGCCAGTGTTGTGCTGCTTCGTTTTTCTCCTTTAGCGTCTCTTGTCACCTACACCTTAGAAAAAGCTTTCCCACTATGTCTCGCAAGGAGAAACTGTGCCAGGACAGAAAACATCTCCTATCGTGTTCTAGAGGTTGCACAAAGGTTTGCAGAGTGTTTTGCACCAAGGAAAAGAAAGTCGTCCAAAACTCCTTCTATTGCAATATTCATGTGAATGCAAAAGGCAGGAGAGTGGTAAGGTACTGTTTTCTATCAGTTTGCAAGCTGCACCCACAATGCCAGTGTTGTGCTGCTTCGTTTTTCTTGTCCTTTTAGCGTCTCTTGTCACCTACACCTTAGAAAAAGCTTTCCCACTATGTCTCGCAAGGAGAAACTGTGCCAGGACAGAAAACATCTCCTATCGTGTTCTAGAGGTTGCACAAAGGTTTGCAGAGTGTTTTGCACCAAGGAAAAGAAAGTCGTCCAAAACTCCTTCTATTGCAATATTCATGTGAATGCAAAAGGCAGGAGAGTGGTAAGGTACTGTTTTCTATCAGTTTGCAAGCTGCACCCACAATGCCAGTGTTGTGCTGCTTCGTTCTTCACCTTTAGCGTCTCTTGTCACCTACACCTTAGAAAAAGCTTTCCCACTATGTCTCGCAAGGAGAAACTGTGCCAGGACAGAAAACATCTCCTATCGTGTTCTAGAGGTTGCACAAAGGTTTGTACAGTGTTTTGCACCAAGGAAAAGAAAGTCGTCCAAAACTCCTTCTATTGCAATATTCATGTGAATGCAAAAGGCAGGAGAGTGGTAAGGTACTGTTTTCTATCAGTTTGCAAGCTGCACCCACAATGCCAGTGTTGTGCTGCTTCGTTCTTTTCCTTTAGCGTCTCTTGTCACCTACACCTTAGAAAAAGCTTTCCCACTATGTCTCGCAAGGAGAAACTGTGCCAGGACAGAAAACATCTCCTATCGTGTTCTAGAGGTTGCACAAAGGTTTGCAGAGTGTTTTGCACCAAGGAAAAGAAAGTCGTCCAAAACTCCTTCTATTGCAATATTCATGTGAATGCAAAAGGCAGGAGAGTGGTAAGGTACTGTTTTCTATCAGTTTGCAAGCTGCACACACAATGCCAGTGTTGTGCTGCTTCGTTTTTATCCTTTAGCGTCTCTTGTCACCTACACCTTAGAAAAAGCTTTCTCACTATGTCTCGCAAGGAGAAACTGTGCCAGGACAGAAAACATCTCCTATCGTGTTCTAGAGGTTGCACAAAGGTTTGCAGAGTGTTTTGCACCAAGGAAAAGAAAGTTGTCCAAAACTCCTTCTATTGCAATATTCATGTGAATGCAAAAGGCAGGAGAGTGGTAAGGTACTGTTTTCTATCAGTTTGCAAGCTGCACACACAATGCCAGTGTTGTGCTGCTTCGTTCTTGTCCTTTAGCGTCTCTTGTCACCTACACCTTAGAAAAAGCTTTCTCACTATGTCTCGCAAGGAGAAACTGTGCCAGGACAGAAAACATCTCCTATCGTGTTCTAGAGGTTGCACAAAGGTTTGCAGAGTGTTTTGCACCAAGGAAAAGAAAGTCGTCCAAAACTCCTTCTATTGCAATATTCATGTGAATGCAAAAGGCAGGAGAGTGGTAAGGTACTGTTTTCCATCAGTTTGCAAGCTGCACACACAATGCCAGTGTTGTGCTGCTTCGTTTTTGTCCTTTAGCGTCTCTTGTCACCTACACCTTAGAAAAAGCTTTCTCACTATGTCTCGCAAGGAGAAACTGTGCCAGGACAGAAAACATCTCCTATCGTGTTCTAGAGGTTGCACAAAGGTTTGTAGAGTGTTTTGCACCAAGGAAAAGAAAGTCGTCCAAAACTCCTTCTATTGCAATATTCATGTGAATGCAAAAGGCAGGAGAGTGGTAAGGTACTGTTTTCCATCAGTTTGCAAGATGCACACACAATGCCAGTGTTGTGCTGCTTCGTTCTTGTCCTTTTAGCGTCTCTTGTCACCTACACCTTAGAAAAAGCTTTCTCACTATGTCTCGCAAGGAGAAACTGTGCCAGGACAGAAAACATCTCCTATCGTGTTCTAGAGGTTGCACAAAGGTTTGTAGAGTGTTTTGCACCAAGGAAAAGAAAGTTGTCCAAAACTCCTTCTTTTTCAATATTCATGTGAATGCAAAAGGCAGGAGAGTGGTAAGGTACTGTTTTCCATCAGTTTGCAAAATGCACACACAATGCCAGTGTTGTGCTGCTTGTTTGTCCTTTAGCGTCTCTTGTCACCTACACCTTAGAAAAAGCTTTCTCACTATGTCTCGCAAGGAGAAACTGTGCCAGGACAGAAAACATCTCCTATCGTGTTCTAGAGGTTGCACAAAGGTTTGTAGAGTGTTTTGCACCAAGGAAAAGAAAGTTGTCCAAAACTCCTTCTTTTTCAATATTCATGTGAATGCAAAAGGCAGGAGAGTGGTAAGGTACTGTTTTCCATCAGTTTGCAAAATGCACACACAATGCCAGTGTTGTGCTGCTTCGTTTTTGTCCTTTAGCGTCTCTTGTCACCTACACCTTAGAAAAAGCTTTCTCACTATGTCTCGCAAGGAGAAACTGTGCCAGGACAGAAAACATCTCCTATCGTGTTCTAGAGGTTGCACAAAGGTTTGTAGAGTGTTTTGCACCAAGGAAAAGAAAGTTGTCCAAAACTCCTTCTTTTTCAATATTCATGTGAATGCAAAAGGCAGGAGAGTGGTAAGGTACTGTTTTCCATCAGTTTGCAAAATGCACACACAATGCCAGTGTTGTGCTGCTTCGTTTTTGTCCTTTAAGCGTCTCTTGTCACCTACACCTTAGAAAAAGCTTTCTCACTATGTCTCGCAAGGAGAAACTGTGCCAGGACAGAAAACATCTCCTATCGTGTTCTAGAGGTTGCACAAAGGTTTGTACAGTGTTTTGCACCAAGGAAAAGAAAGTTGTCCAAAACTCCTTCTTTTTCAATATTCATGTGAATGCAAAAGGCAGGAGAGTGGTAAGGTACTGTTTTTCCATCAGTTTGCAAAATGCACACACAATGCCAGTGTTGTGCTGCTTCGTTTTTGTCCTTTAGCGTCTCTTGTCACCTACACCTTAGAAAAAGCTTTCTCACTATGTCTCGCAAGGAGAAACTGTGCCAGGACAGAAAACATCTCCTATCGTGTTCTAGAGGTTGCACAAAGGTTTGTACAGTGTTTTGCACCAAGGAAAAGAAAAGTTGTCCAAAACTCCTTCTTTTTCAATATTCATGTGAATGCAAAAGGCAGGAGAGTGGTAAGGTACTGTTTTCCATCAGTTTGCAAAATGCACACACAATGCCAGTGTTGTGCTGCTTCGTTTTTGTCCTTTAAGCGTCTCTTGTCACCTACACCTTAGAAAAAGCTTTCTCACTATGTCTCGCAAGGAGAAACTGTGCCAGGACAGAAAACATCTCCTATCGTGTTCTAGAGGTTGCACAAAGGTTTGTACAGTGTTTTGCACCAAGGAAAAGAAAGTTGTCCAAAACTCCTTCTTTTTCAATATTCATGTGAATGCAAAAGGCAGGAGAGTGGTAAGGTACTGTTTTCCATCAGTTTGCAAAATGCACACACAATGCCAGTGTTGTGCTGCTTCGTTTCTTGTCCTTTAGCGTCTCTTGTCACCTACACCTTAGAAAAAGCTTTCTCACTATGTCTCGCAAGGAGAAACTGTGCCAGGACAGAAAACATCTCCTATCGTGTTCTAGAGGTTGCACAAAGGTTTGTACAGTGTTTTGCACCAAGGAAAAGAAAGTTGTCCAAAACTCCTTCTTTTTCAATATTCATGTGAATGCAAAAGGCAGGAGAGTGGTAAGGTACTGTTTTCCATCAGTTTGCAAAATGCACACACAATGCCAGTGTTGTGCTGCTTCGTTTCTTGTCCTTTAAGCGTCTCTTGTCACCTACACCTTAGAAAAAGCTTTCTCACTATGTCTCGCAAGGAGAAACTGTGCCAGGACAGAAAACATCTCCTATCGTGTTCTAGAGGTTGCACAAAGGTTTGTACAGTGTTTTGCACCAAGGAAAAGAAAGTTGTCCAAAACTCCTTCTTTTTCAATATTCATGTGAATGCAAAAGGCAGGAGAGTGGTAAGGTACTGTTTTCCATCAGTTTGCAAAATGCACACACAATGCCAGTGTTGTGCTGCTTCGTTTTTGTCCTTTAAGCGTCTCTTGTCACCTACACCTTAGAAAAAGCTTTCTCACTATGTCTCGCAAGGAGAAACTGTGCCAGGACAGAAAACATCTCCTATCGTGTTCTAGAGGTTGCACAAAGGTTTGTACAGTGTTTTGCACCAAGGAAAAGAAAGTTGTCCAAAACTCCTTCTTTTTCAATATTCATGTGAATGCAAAAGGCAGGAGAGTGGTAAGGTACTGTTTTCCATCAGTTTGCAAAATGCACACACAATGCCAGTGTTGTGCTGCTTCGTTTTGTCCTTTAAGCGTCTCTTGTCACCTACACCTTAGAAAAAGCTTTCTCACTATGTCTCGCAAGGAGAAACTGTGCCAGGACAGAAAACATCTCCTATCGTGTTCTAGAGGTTGCACAAAGGTTTGTACAGTGTTTTGCACCAAGGAAAAGAAAGTTGTCCAAAACTCCTTCTTTTTCAATATTCATGTGAATGCAAAAGGCAGGAGAGTGGTAAGGTACTGTTTTCCATCAGTTTGCAAAATGCACACACAATGCCAGTGTTGTGCTGCTTCGTTCTTGTCCTTTAAGCGTCTCTTGTCACCTACACCTTAGAAAAAGCTTTCTCACTATGTCTCGCAAGGAGAAACTGTGCCAGGACAGAAAACATCTCCTATCGTGTTCTAGAGGTTGCACAAAGGTTTGTACAGTGTTTTGCACCAAGGAAAAGAAAGTTGTCCAAAACTCCTTCTTTTTCAATATTCATGTGAATGCAAAAGGCAGGAGAGTGGTAAGGTACTGTTTTCCATCAGTTTGCAAAATGCACACACAATGCCAGTGTTGTGCTGCTTCGTTCTTGTCCTTTAAGCGTCTCTTGTCACCTACACCTTAGAAAAAGCTTTCTCACTATGTCTCGCAAGGAGAAACTGTGCCAGGACAGAAAACATCTCCTATCGTGTTCTAGAGGTTGCACAAAGGTTTGTACAGTGTTTTGCACCAAGGAAAAGAAAGTTGTCAAAACTCCTTCTTTTTCAATATTCATGTGAATGCAAAAGGCAGGAGAGTGGTAAGGTACTGTTTTCCATCAGTTTTGCAAAATGCACACACAATGCCAGTGTTGTGCTGCTTCGTTTTGTCCTTTAAGCGTCTCTTGTCACCTACACCTTAGAAAAAGCTTTCTCACTATGTCTCGCAAGGAGAAACTGTGCCAGGACAGAAAACATCTCCTATCGTGTTCTAGAGGTTGCACAAAGGTTTGTACAGTGTTTTGCACCAAGGAAATAAAAGTTGTCCAAAACTCCTTCTTTTTCAATATTCATGTGAATGCAAAAGGCAGGAGAGTGGTAAGGTACTGTTTTCCATCAGTTTGCAAAATGCACACACAATGCCAGTGTTGTGCTGCTTCGTTTTTGTCCTTTAAGCGTCTCTTGTCACCTACACCTTAGAAAAAGCTTTCTCACTATGTCTCGCAAGGAGAAACTGTGCCAGGACAGAAAACATCTCCTATCGTGTTCTAGAGGTTGCACAAAGGTTTGTACAGTGTTTTTGCACCAAGGAAAAGAAAGTTGTCCAAAACTCCTTCTTTTTCAATATTCATGTGAATGCAAAAGGCAGGAGAGTGGTAAGGTACTGTTTTCCATCAGTTTGCAAAATGCACACACAATGCCAGTGTTGTGCTGCTTCGTTCTTGTCCTTTAAGCGTCTCTTGTCACCTACACCTTAGAAAAAGCTTTCTCACTATGTCTCGCAAGGAGAAACTGTGCCAGGACAGAAAACATCTCCTATCGTGTTCTAGAGGTTGCACAAAGGTTTGTACAGTGTTTTGCACCAAGGGAAAGAAAGTTGTCCAAAACTCCTTCTTTTTCAATATTCATGTGAATGCAAAAGGCAGGAGAGTGGTAAGGTACTGTTTTTCCATCAGTTTGCAAAATGCACACACAATGCCAGTGTTGTGCTGCTTCGTTTTGTCCTTTAGCGTCTCTTGTCACCTACACCTTAGAAAAAGCTTTCTCACTATGTCTCGCAAGGAGAAACTGTGCCAGGACAGAAAACATCTCCTATCGTGTTCTAGAGGTTGCACAAAGGTTTGTACAGTGTTTTGCACCAAGGAAAAGAAAGTTGTCCAAAACTCCTTCTTTTTCAATATTCATGTGAATGCAAAAGGCAGGAGAGTGGTAAGGTACTGTTTTCCATCAGTTTGCAAAATGCACACACAATGCCAGTGTTGTGCTGCTTCGTTTTTGTCCTTTAAGCGTCTCTTGTCACCTACACCTTAGAAAAAGCTTTCTCACTATGTCTCGCAAGGAGAAACTGTGCCAGGACAGAAAACATCTCCTATCGTGTTCTAGAGGTTGCACAAAGGTTTGTACAGTGTTTTTGCACCAAGGAAAAGAAAGTTGTCAAAACTCCTTCTTTTTCAATATTCATGTGAATGCAAAAGGCAGGAGAGTGGTAGGTACTGTTTTCCATCAGTTTGCAAAATGCACACACAATGCCAGTGTTGTGCTGCTTCGTTTTGTCCTTTAAGCGTCTCTTGTCACCTACACCTTAGAAAAAGCTTTCTCACTATGTCTCGCAAGGAGAAACTGTGCCAGGACAGAAAACATCTCCTATCGTGTTCTAGAGGTTGCACAAAGGTTTGTACAGTGTTTTTGCACCAAAGGAAAGAAAGTTGTCCAAAACTCCTTCTTTTTCAATATTCATGTGAATGCAAAAGGCAGGAGAGTGGTAAGGTACTGTTTTCCATCAGTTTGCAAAATGCACACACAATGCCAGTGTTGTGCTGCTTCGTTCTTGGCCTTTAAGCGTCTCTTGTCACCTACACCTTAGAAAAAGCTTTCTCACTATGTCTCGCAAGGAGAAACTGTGCCAGGACAGAAAACATCTCCTATCGTGTTCTAGAGGTTGCACAAAGGTTTGTACAGTGTTTTGCACCAAGGAAAGAAAAGTTGTCCAAAACTCCTTCTTTTTCAATATTCATGTGAATGCAAAAGGCAGGAGAGTGGTAAGGTACTGTTTTCCATCAGTTTGCAAAATGCACACACAATGCCAGTGTTGTGCTGCTTCGTTTTGTCCTTTAAGCGTCTCTTGTCACCTACACCTTAGAAAAAGCTTTCTCACTATGTCTGGCAAGGAGAAACTGTGCCAGGACAGAAAACATCTCCTATCGTGTTCTAGAGGTTGCACAAAGGTTTGTACAGTGTTTTGCACCAAGGAAAAGAAAGTTGTCCAAAACTCCTTCTTTTTCAATATTCATGTGAATGCAAAAGGCAGGAGAGTGGTAAGGTACTGTTTTCCATCAGTTTGCAAAATGCACACACAATGCCAGTGTTGTGCTGCTTCGTTTTGTCCTTTTAGCGTCTCTTGTCACCTACACCTTAGAAAAAGCTTTCTCACTATGTCTGCGCAAGGAGAAACTGTGCCAGGACAGAAAACATCTCCTATCGTGTTCTAGAGGTTGCACAAAGGTTTGTACAGTGTTTTGCACCAAAGGAAAAGAAAGTTGTCCAAAACTCCTTCTTTTTCAATATTCATGTGAATGCAAAAGGCAGGAGAGTGGTAAGGTACTGTTTTCCATCAGTTTGCAAAATGCACACACAATGCCAGTGTTGTGCTGCTTCGTTTTTTGTCCTTTAAGCGTCTCTTGTCACCTACACCTTAGAAAAAGCTTTCTCACTATGTCTCGCAAGGAGAAACTGTGCCAGGACAGAAAACATCTCCTATCGTGTTCTAGAGGTTGCACAAAGGTTTGTACAGTGTTTTGCACCAAGGAAAAGAAAGTTGTCCAAAACTCCTTCTTTTTCAATATTCATGTGAATGCAAAAGGCAGGAGAGTGGTAAGGTACTGTTTTCCATCAGTTTGCAAAATGCACACACAATGCCATGTGTTGTGCTGCTCGTTCCTTGTCCTTTTAGCGTCTCTTGTCACCTACACCTTAGAAAAAGCTTTCTCACTATGTCTCGCAAGGAGAAACTGTGCCAGGACAGAAAACATCTCCTATCGTGTTCTAGAGGTTGCACAAAGGTTTGTACAGTGTTTTTGCACCAAGGAAAAAAAAGTTGTCCAAAACTCCTTCTTTTTCAATATTCATGTGAATGCAAAAGGCAGGAGAGTGGTAAGGTACTGTTTTTCCATCAGTTTGCAAAATGCACACACAATGCCAGTGTTGTGCTGCTTCGTTTTGTCCTTTTAGCGTCTCTTGTCACCTACACCTTAGAAAAAGCTTTCTCACTATGTCTCGCAAGGAGAAACTGTGCCAGGACAGAAAACATCTCCTATCGTGTTCTAGAGGTTGCACAAAGGTTTGTACAGTGTTTTGCACCAAGGAAAAGAAAGTTGTCCAAAACTCCTTCTTTTTCAATATTCATGTGAATGCAAAAGGCAGGAGAGTGGTAAGGTACTGTTTTCCATCAGTTTGCAAAATGCACACACAATGCCAGTGTTGTGCTGCTTCGTTTTGTCCTTTAGCGTCTCTTGTCACCTACACCTTAGAAAAAGCTTTCTCACTATGTCTCGCAAGGAGAAACTGTGCCAGGACAGAAAACATCTCCTATCGTGTTCTAGAGGTTGCACAAAGGTTTGTACAGTGTTTTTGCACCAAGGAAAAGAAAGTTGTCCAAAACTCCTTCTTTTTCAATATTCATGTGAATGCAAAAGGCAGGAGAGTGGTAAGGTACTGTTTTCCATCAGTTTGCAAAATGCACACACAATGCCAGTGTTGTGCTGCTTCGTTTTGTCCTTTAGCGTCTCTTGTCACCTACACCTTAGAAAAAGCTTTCTCACTATGTCTCGCAAGGAGAAACTGTGCCAGGACAGAAAACATCTCCTATCGTGTTCTAGAGGTTGCACAAAGGTTTGTACAGTGTTTTGCACCAAGGAAAAGAAAGTTGTCCAAAACTCCTTCTTTTTCAATATTCATGTGAATGCAAAAGGCAGGAGAGTGGTAAGGTACTGTTTTCCATCAGTTTGCAAAATGCACACACAATGCCAGTGTTGTGCTGCTTCGTTTTGTCCTTTAGCGTCTCTTGTCACCTACACCTTAGAAAAAGCTTTCTCACTATGTCTCGCAAGGAGAAACTGTGCCAGGACAGAAAACATCTCCTATCGTGTTCTAGAGGTTGCACAAAGGTTTGTACAGTGTTTTTGCACCAAGGAAAAGAAAGTTGTCCAAAACTCCTTCTTTTTCAATATTCATGTGAATGCAAAAGGCAGGAGAGTGGTAAGGTACTGTTTTCCATCAGTTTGCAAAATGCACACACAATGCCAGTGTTGTGCTGCTTCGTTTTTGTCCTTTAAGCGTCTCTTGTCACCTACACCTTAGAAAAAGCTTTCTCACTATGTCTCGCAAGGAGAAACTGTGCCAGGACAGAAAACATCTCCTATCGTGTTCTAGAGGTTGCACAAAGGTTTGTACAGTGTTTTGCACCAAGGAAAAGAAAGTTGTCCAAAACTCCTTCTTTTTCAATATTCATGTGAATGCAAAAGGCAGGAGAGTGGTAAGGTACTGTTTTCCATCAGTTTGCAAAATGCACACACAATGCCAGTGTTGTGCTGCTTCGTTTTTGTCCTTTAGCGTCTCTTGTCACCTACACCTTAGAAAAAGCTTTCTCACTATGTCTCGCAAGGAGAAACTGTGCCAGGACAGAAAACATCTCCTATCGTGTTCTAGAGGTTGCACAAAGGTTTGTACAGTGTTTTGCACCAAGGAAAAGAAAAGTTGTCCAAAACTCCTTCTTTTTCAATATTCATGTGAATGCAAAAGGCAGGAGAGTGGTAAGGTACTGTTTTCCATCAGTTTGCAAAATGCACACACAATGCCAGTGTTGTGCTGCTTCGTTTTGCTCCTTTAGCGTCTCTTGTCACCTACACCTTAGAAAAAGCTTTCTCACTATGTCTCGCAAGGAGAAACTGTGCCAGGACAGAAAACATCTCCTATCGTGTTCTAGAGGTTGCACAAAGGTTTGTACAGTGTTTTGCACCAAGGAAAAGAAAGTTGTCCAAAACTCCTTCTTTTTCAATATTCATGTGAATGCAAAAGGCAGGAGAGTGGTAAGGTACTGTTTTCCATCAGTTTGCAAAATGCACACACAATGCCAGTGTTGTGCTGCTTCGTTTTGTCCTTTAAGCGTCTCTTGTCACCTACACCTTAGAAAAAGCTTTCTCACTATGTCTCGCAAGGAGAAACTGTGCCAGGACAGAAAACATCTCCTATCGTGTTCTAGAGGTTGCACAAAGGTTTGTACAGTGTTTTGCACCAAGGAAAAGAAAGTTGTCCAAAACTCCTTCTTTTTCAATATTCATGTGAATGCAAAAGGCAGGAGAGTGGTAAGGTACTGTTTTCCATCAGTTTGCAAAATGCACACACAATGCCAGTGTTGTGCTGCTTCGTTTTGTCCTTTAGCGTCTCTTGTCACCTACACCTTAGAAAAAGCTTTCTCACTATGTCTCGCAAGGAGAAACTGTGCCAGGACAGAAAACATCTCCTATCGTGTTCTAGAGGTTGCACAAAGGTTTGTACAGTGTTTTGCACCAAGGAAAAGAAAGTTGTCCAAAACTCCTTCTTTTTCAATATTCATGTGAATGCAAAAGGCAGGAGAGTGGTAAGGTACTGTTTTCCATCAGTTTGCAAAATGCACACACAATGCCAGTGTTGTGCTGCTTCGTTTTTGTCCTTTAGCGTCTCTTGTCACCTACACCTTAGAAAAAGCTTTCTCACTATGTCTCGCAAGGAGAAACTGTGCCAGGACAGAAAACATCTCCTATCGTGTTCTAGAGGTTGCACAAAGGTTTGTACAGTGTTTTGCACCAAGGAAAAGAAAGTTGTCCAAAACTCCTTCTTTTTCAATATTCATGTGAATGCAAAAGGCAGGAGAGTGGTAAGGTACTGTTTTCCATCAGTTTGCAAAATGCACACACAATGCCAGTGTTGTGCTGCTTCGTTTTGTCCTTTAGCGTCTCTTGTCACCTACACCTTAGAAAAAGCTTTCTCACTATGTCTCGCAAGGAGAAACTGTGCCAGGACAGAAAACATCTCCTATCGTGTTCTAGAGGTTGCACAAAGGTTTGTACAGTGTTTTGCACCAAGGAAAGGAAAGTTGTCCAAAACTCCTTCTTTTTCAATATTCATGTGAATGCAAAAGGCAGGAGAGTGGTAAGGTACTGTTTTCCATCAGTTTGCAAAATGCACACACAATGCCAGTGTTGTGCTGCTTCGTTTTTGTCCTTTAGCGTCTCTTGTCACCTACACCTTAGAAAAAGCTTTCTCACTATGTCTCGCAAGGAGAAACTGTGCCAGGACAGAAAACATCTCCTATCGTGTTCTAGAGGTTGCACAAAGGTTTGTACAGTGTTTTGCACCAAGGAAAAGAAAGTTGTCCAAAACTCCTTCTTTTTCAATATTCATGTGAATGCAAAAGGCAGGAGAGTGGTAAGGTACTGTTTTTCCATCAGTTTGCAAAATGCACACACAATGCCAGTGTTGTGCTGCTTCGTTTTTGTCCTTTAGCGTCTCTTGTCACCTACACCTTAGAAAAAGCTTTCTCACTATGTCTCGCAAGGAGAAACTGTGCCAGGACAGAAAACATCTCCTATCGTGTTCTAGAGGTTGCACAAAGGTTTGTACAGTGTTTTGCACCAAGGAAAGAAAGTTGTCCAAAACTCCTTCTTTTTCAATATTCATGTGAATGCAAAAGGCAGGAGAGTGGTAAGGTACTGTTTTCCATCAGTTTGCAAAATGCACACACAATGCCAGTGTTGTGCTGCTTCGTTTTGTCCTTTAGCGTCTCTTGTCACCTACACCTTAGAAAAAGCTTTCTCACTATGTCTCGCAAGGAGAAACTGTGCCAGGACAGAAAACATCTCCTATCGTGTTCTAGAGGTTGCACAAAGGTTTGTACAGTGTTTTTGCACCAAGGAAAAGAAAGTTGTCCAAAACTCCTTCTTTTTCAATATTCATGTGAATGCAAAAGGCAGGAGAGTGGTAAGGTACTGTTTTCCATCAGTTTGCAAAATGCACACACAATGCCAGTGTTGTGCTGCTTCGTTTTGTCCTTAAGCGTCTCTTGTCACCTACACCTTAGAAAAAGCTTTCTCACTATGTCTCGCAAGGAGAAACTGTGCCAGGACAGAAAACATCTCCTATCGTGTTCTAGAGGTTGCACAAAGGTTTGTACAGTGTTTTGCACCAAGGAAGAAAAGTTGTCCAAAACTCCTTCTTTTTCAATATTCATGTGAATGCAAAAGGCAGGAGAGTGGTAAGGTACTGTTTTCCATCAGTTTGCAAAATGCACACACAATGCCAGTGTTGTGCTGCTTCGTTTTTCGCTTTAAGCGTCTCTTGTCACCTACACCTTAGAAAAAGCTTTCTCACTATGTCTCGCAAGGAGAAACTGTGCCAGGACAGAAAACATCTCCTATCGTGTTCTAGAGGTTGCACAAAGGTTTGTACAGTGTTTTGCACCAAGGAAAAAAGTTGTCCAAAACTCCTTCTTTTTCAATATTCATGTGAATGCAAAAGGCAGGAGAGTGGTAAGGTACTGTTTTCCATCAGTTTGCAAAATGCACACACAATGCCAGTGTTGTGCTGCTTACGTTTTTGTCCTTTAAGCGTCTCTTGTCACCTACACCTTAGAAAAAGCTTTCTCACTATGTCTCGCAAGGAGAAACTGTGCCAGGACAGAAAACATCTCCTATCGTGTTCTAGAGGTTGCACAAAGGTTTGTACAGTGTTTTGCACCAAGGAAAAGAAAGTTGTCCAAAACTCCTTCTTTTTCAATATTCATGTGAATGCAAAAGGCAGGAGAGTGGTAAGGTACTGTTTTCCATCAGTTTGCAAAATGCACACACAATGCCAGTGTTGTGCTCGCTTCGTTTTTGTCCTTTAAGCGTCTCTTGTCACCTACACCTTAGAAAAAGCTTTCTCACTATGTCTCGCAAGGAGAAACTGTGCCAGGACAGAAAACATCTCCTATCGTGTTCTAGAGGTTGCACAAAGGTTTGTACAGTGTTTTGCACCAAGGAAAAGAAAGTTGTCAAAACTCCTTCTTTTTCAATATTCATGTGAATGCAAAAGGCAGGAGAGTGGTAAGGTACTGTTTTCCATCAGTTTGCAAAATGCACACACAATGCCAGTGTTGTGCTGCTTCGTTTTGTCCTTTAAGCGTCTCTTGTCACCTACACCTTAGAAAAAGCTTTCTCACTATGTCTCGCAAGGAGAAACTGTGCCAGGACAGAAAACATCTCCTATCGTGTTCTAGAGGTTGCACAAAGGTTTGTACAGTGTTTTGCACCAAGGAAAAGAAAGTTGTCCAAAACTCCTTCTTTTTCAATATTCATGTGAATGCAAAAGGCAGGAGAGTGGTAAGGTACTGTTTTCCATCAGTTTGCAAAATGCACACACAATGCCAGTGTTGTGCTGCTTCGTTTTGTCCTTTTAGCGTCTCTTGTCACCTACACCTTAGAAAAAGCTTTCTCACTATGTCTCGCAAGGAGAAACTGTGCCAGGACAGAAAACATCTCCTATCGTGTTCTAGAGGTTGCACAAAGGTTTGTACAGTGTTTTTTGCACCAAGGAAAAGAAAGTTGTCCAAAACTCCTTCTTTTTCAATATTCATGTGAATGCAAAAGGCAGGAGAGTGGTAAGGTACTGTTTTCCATCAGTTTGCAAAATGCACACACAATGCCAGTGTTGTGCTGCTTCGTTTTTGTCCTTTAGCGTCTCTTGTCACCTACACCTTAGAAAAGCTTTCTCACTATGTCTCGCAAGGAGAAACTGTGCCAGGACAGAAAACATCTCCTATCGTGTTCTAGAGGTTGCACAAAGGTTTGTACAGTGTTTTGCACCAAGGAAAAGAAAGTTGTCAAAACTCCTTCTTTTTCAATATTCATGTGAATGCAAAAGGCAGGAGAGTGGTAAGGTACTGTTTTCCATCAGTTTGCAAAATGCACACACAATGCCAGTGTTGTGCTGCTTCGTTTTTGTCCTTTAAGCGTCTCTTGTCACCTACACCTTAGAAAAAGCTTTCTCACTATGTCTCGCAAGGAGAAACTGTGCCAGGACAGAAAACATCTCCTATCGTGTTCTAGAGGTTGCACAAAGGTTTGTACAGTGTTTTGCACCAAGGAAAAGAAAGTTGTCAAAACTCCTTCTTTTTCAATATTCATGTGAATGCAAAAGGCAGGAGAGTGGTAAGGTACTGTTTTCCATCAGTTTGCAAAATGCACACACAATGCCAGTGTTGTGCTGCTTCGTTTTGTCCTTTAAGCGTCTCTTGTCACCTACACCTTAGAAAAAGCTTTCTCACTATGTCTCGCAAGGAGAAACTGTGCCAGGACAGAAAACATCTCCTATCGTGTTCTAGAGGTTGCACAAAGGTTTGTACAGTGTTTTGCACCAAGGAAAGGAAAGTTGTCCAAAACTCCTTCTTTTTCAATATTCATGTGAATGCAAAAGGCAGGAGAGTGGTAAGGTACTGTTTTCCATCAGTTTGCAAAATGCACACACAATGCCAGTGTTGTGCTGCTTCGTTTTGTCCTTTAGCGTCTCTTGTCACCTACACCTTAGAAAAAGCTTTCTCACTATGTCTCGCAAGGAGAAACTGTGCCAGGACAGAAAACATCTCCTATCGTGTTCTAGAGGTTGCACAAAGGTTTGTACAGTGTTTTGCACCAAGGAAAAGAAAGTTGTCCAAAACTCCTTCTTTTTCAATATTCATGTGAATGCAAAAGGCAGGAGAGTGGTAAGGTACTGTTTTCCATCAGTTTGCAAAATGCACACACAATGCCAGTGTTGTGCTGCTTCGTTTTTGTCCTTTAAGCGTCTCTTGTCACCTACACCTTAGAAAAAGCTTTCTCACTATGTCTCGCAAGGAGAAACTGTGCCAGGACAGAAAACATCTCCTATCGTGTTCTAGAGGTTGCACAAAGGTTTGTACAGTGTTTTGCACCAAAGGAAAGAAAGTTGTCCAAAACTCCTTCTTTTTCAATATTCATGTGAATGCAAAAGGCAGGAGAGTGGTAAGGTACTGTTTTCCATCAGTTTGCAAAATGCACACACAATGCCAGTGTTGTGCTGCTTCGTTTTGTCCTTTAAGCGTCTCTTGTCACCTACACCTTAGAAAAAGCTTTCTCACTATGTCTCGCAAGGAGAAACTGTGCCAGGACAGAAAACATCTCCTATCGTGTTCTAGAGGTTGCACAAAAGGTTTGTACAGTGTTTTTGCACCAAGGAAAGAAAGTTGTCCAAAACTCCTTCTTTTTCAATATTCATGTGAATGCAAAAGGCAGGAGAGTGGTAAGGTACTGTTTTCCATCAGTTTGCAAAATGCACACACAATGCCAGTGTTGTGCTGCTTCGTTTTGTCCTTTAGCGTCTCTTGTCACCTACACCTTAGCAAAAAGCTTTCTCACTATGTCTCGCAAGGAGAAACTGTGCCAGGACAGAAAACATCTCCTATCGTGTTCTAGAGGTTGCACAAAGGTTTGTACAGTGTTTTTGCACCAAGGAAAGAAAGTTGTCCAAAACTCCTTCTTTTTCAATATTCATGTGAATGCAAAAGGCAGGAGAGTGGTAAGGTACTGTTTTCCATCAGTTTGCAAAATGCACACACAATGCCAGTGTTGTGCTGCTTCGTTTTGTCCTTTAAGCGTCTCTTGTCACCTACACCTTAGAAAAAGCTTTCTCACTATGTCTCGCAAGGAGAAACTGTGCCAGGACAGAAAACATCTCCTATCGTGTTCTAGAGGTTGCACAAAGGTTTGTACAGTGTTTTGCACCAAGAAAAGAAAGTTGTCCAAAACTCCTTCTTTTTCAATATTCATGTGAATGCAAAAGGCAGGAGAGTGGTAAGGTACTGTTTTCCATCAGTTTGCAAAATGCACACACAATGCCAGTGTTGTGCTGCTTCGTTTTGTCCTTTAAGCGTCTCTTGTCACCTACACCTTAGAAAAAGCTTTCTCACTATGTCTCGCAAGGAGAAACTGTGCCAGGACAGAAAACATCTCCTATCGTGTTCTAGAGGTTGCACAAAGGTTTGTACAGTGTTTTGCACCAAGGAAAAGAAAGTTGTCCAAAACTCCTTCTTTTTCAATATTCATGTGAATGCAAAAGGCAGGAGAGTGGTAAGGTACTGTTTTCCATCAGTTTGCAAAATGCACACACAATGCCAGTGTTGTGCTGCTTCGTTTTGTCCTTTAGCGTCTCTTGTCACCTACACCTTAGAAAAAGCTTTCTCACTATGTCTCGCAAGGAGAAACTGTGCCAGGACAGAAAACATCTCCTATCGTGTTCTAGAGGTTGCACAAAGGTTTGTACAGTGTTTTGCACCAAGGAAAAGAAAGTTGTCCAAAACTCCTTCTTTTTCAATATTCATGTGAATGCAAAAGGCAGGAGAGTGGTAAGGTACTGTTTTCCATCAGTTTGCAAAATGCACACACAATGCCAGTGTTGTGCTGCTTCGTTTTGTCCTTTAGCGTCTCTTGTCACCTACACCTTAGAAAAAGCTTTCTCACTATGTCTCGCAAGGAGAAACTGTGCCAGGACAGAAAACATCTCCTATCGTGTTCTAGAGGTTGCACAAAGGTTTGTACAGTGTTTTGCACCAAGGAAAGAAAGTTGTCCAAAACTCCTTCTTTTTCAATATTCATGTGAATGCAAAAGGCAGGAGAGTGGTAAGGTACTGTTTTCCATCAGTTTGCAAAATGCACACACAATGCCAGTGTTGTGCTGCTTCGTTTTGTCCTTTAAGCGTCTCTTGTCACCTACACCTTAGAAAAAGCTTTCTCACTATGTCTCGCAAGGAGAAACTGTGCCAGGACAGAAAACATCTCCTATCGTGTTCTAGAGGTTGCACAAAGGTTTGTACAGTGTTTTGCACCAAAAAAAAGAAAGTTGTCCAAAACTCCTTCTTTTTCAATATTCATGTGAATGCAAAAGGCAGGAGAGTGGTAAGGTACTGTTTTCCATCAGTTTGCAAAATGCACACACAATGCCAGTGTTGTGCTGCTTGCGTTTTGTCCTTTAGCGTCTCTTGTCACCTACACCTTAGAAAAAGCTTTCTCACTATGTCTCGCAAGGAGAAACTGTGCCAGGACAGAAAACACATCTCCTATCGTGTTCTAGAGGTTGCACAAAGGTTTGTACAGTGTTTTGCACCAAGGAAAAGAAAGTTGTCCAAAACTCCTTCTTTTTCAATATTCATGTGAATGCAAAAGGCAGGAGAGTGGTAAGGTACTGTTTTCCATCAGTTTGCAAAATGCACACACAATGCCAGTGTTGTGCTGCTTCGTTTTTGTCCTTTAAGCGTCTCTTGTCACCTACACCTTAGAAAAAGCTTTCTCACTATGTCTCGCAAGGAGAAACTGTGCCAGGACAGAAAACATCTCTCTATCGTGTTCTAGAGGTTGCACAAAGGTTTGTACAGTGTTTTGCACCAAGGAAAAGAAAGTTGTCCAAAACTCCTTCTTTTTCAATATTCATGTGAATGCAAAAGGCAGGAGAGTGGTAAGGTACTGTTTTCCATCAGTTTGCAAAATGCACACACAATGCCAGTGTTGTGCTGCTTCGTTTTGTCCTTTAAGCGTCTCTTGTCACCTACACCTTAGAAAAAGCTTTCTCACTATGTCTCGCAAGGAGAAACTGTGCCAGGACAGAAAACATCTCCTATCGTGTTCTAGAGGTTGCACAAAGGTTTGTACAGTGTTTTGCACCAAAGGAAAAGAAAGTTGTCCAAAACTCCTTCTTTTTCAATATTCATGTGAATGCAAAAGGCAGGAGAGTGGTAAGGTACTGTTTTCCATCAGTTTGCAAAATGCACACACAATGCCAGTGTTGTGCTGCTTCGTTTTGTCCTTTAGCGTCTCTTGTCACCTACACCTTAGAAAAAGCTTTCTCACTATGTCTCGCAAGGAGAAACTGTGCCAGGACAGAAAACATCTCCTATCGTGTTCTAGAGGTTGCACAAAGGTTTGTACAGTGTTTTGCACCAAGGAAAAGAAAGTTGTCCAAAACTCCTTCTTTTTCAATATTCATGTGAATGCAAAAGGCAGGAGAGTGGTAAGGTACTGTTTTCCATCAGTTTGCAAAATGCACACACAATGCCAGTGTTGTGCTGCTTCGTTTTGTCCTTTAAGCGTCTCTTGTCACCTACACCTTAGAAAAAGCTTTCTCACTATGTCTCGCAAGGAGAAACTGTGCCAGGACAGAAAACATCTCCTATCGTGTTCTAGAGGTTGCACAAAGGTTTGTACAGTGTTTTGCACCAAGGAAAAGAAAGTTGTCCAAAACTCCTTCTTTTTCAATATTCATGTGAATGCAAAAGGCAGGAGAGTGGTAAGGTACTGTTTTCCATCAGTTTGCAAAATGCACACACAATGCCAGTGTTGTGCTGCTTCGTTTTTGTCCTTTAGCGTCTCTTGTCACCTACACCTTAGAAAAAGCTTTCTCACTATGTCTCGCAAGGAGAAACTGTGCCAGGACAGAAAACATCTCCTATCGTGTTCTAGAGGTTGCACAAAGGTTTGTACAGTGTTTTGCACCAAGGAAAAGAAAGTTGTCCAAAACTCCTTCTTTTTCAATATTCATGTGAATGCAAAAGGCAGGAGAGTGGTAAGGTACTGTTTTCCATCAGTTTGCAAAATGCACACACAATGCCAGTGTTGTGCTGCTTCGTTTTGTCCTTTAAGCGTCTCTTGTCACCTACACCTTAGAAAAAGCTTTCTCACTATGTCTCGCAAGGAGAAACTGTGCCAGGACAGAAAACATCTCCTATCGTGTTCTAGAGGTTGCACAAAGGTTTGTACAGTGTTTTGCACCAAGGAAAAGAAAGTTGTCCAAAACTCCTTCTTTTTCAATATTCATGTGAATGCAAAAGGCAGGAGAGTGGTAAGGTACTGTTTTCCATCAGTTTGCAAAATGCACACACAATGCCAGTGTTGTGCTGCTTCGTTTTGTCCTTTAGCGTCTCTTGTCACCTACACCTTAGAAAAAGCTTTCTCACTATGTCTCGCAAGGAGAAACTGTGCCAGGACAGAAAACATCTCCTATCGTGTTCTAGAGGTTGCACAAAGGTTTGTACAGTGTTTTTGCACCAAGGAAAAGAAAGTTGTCCAAAACTCCTTCTTTTTCAATATTCATGTGAATGCAAAAGGCAGGAGAGTGGTAAGGTACTGTTTTCCATCAGTTTGCAAAATGCACACACAATGCCAGTGTTGTGCTGCTTCGTTTTTGTCCTTTAGCGTCTCTTGTCACCTACACCTTAGAAAAAGCTTTCTCACTATGTCTCGCAAGGAGAAACTGTGCCAGGACAGAAAACATCTCCTATCGTGTTCTAGAGGTTGCACAAAGGTTTGTACAGTGTTTTGCACCAAGGAAAAGAAAAGTTGTCCAAAACTCCTTCTTTTTCAATATTCATGTGAATGCAAAAGGCAGGAGAGTGGTAAGGTACTGTTTTTCCATCAGTTTGCAAAATGCACACACAATGCCAGTGTTGTGCTGCTTCGTTTTGTCCTTTAAGCGTCTCTTGTCACCTACACCTTAGAAAAAGCTTTCTCACTATGTCTCGCAAGGAGAAACTGTGCCAGGACAGAAAACATCTCCTATCGTGTTCTAGAGGTTGCACAAAGGTTTGTACAGTGTTTTTGCACCAAGGAAAAGAAAGTTGTCCAAAACTCCTTCTTTTTCAATATTCATGTGAATGCAAAAGGCAGGAGAGTGGTAAGGTACTGTTTTTCCATCAGTTTGCAAAATGCACACACAATGCCAGTGTTGTGCTGCTTCGTTTTGTCCTTTAGCGTCTCTTGTCACCTACACCTTAGAAAAAGCTTTCTCACTATGTCTCGCAAGGAGAAACTGTGCCAGGACAGAAAACATCTCCTATCGTGTTCTAGAGGTTGCACAAAGGTTTGTACAGTGTTTTTGCACCAAGGAAAAGAAAGTTGTCCAAAACTCCTTCTTTTTCAATATTCATGTGAATGCAAAAGGCAGGAGAGTGGTAAGGTACTGTTTTTCCATCAGTTTGCAAAATGCACACACAATGCCAGTGTTGTGCTGCTTCGTTTTGTCCTTTAAGCGTCTCTTGTCACCTACACCTTAGAAAAAGCTTTCTCACTATGTCTCGCAAGGAGAAACTGTGCCAGGACAGAAAACATCTCCTATCGTGTTCTAGAGGTTGCACAAAGGTTTGTACAGTGTTTTGCACCAAGGAAAGAAAGTTGTCCAAAACTCCTTCTTTTTCAATATTCATGTGAATGCAAAAGGCAGGAGAGTGGTAAGGTACTGTTTTTCCATCAGTTTGCAAAATGCACACACAATGCCAGTGTTGTGCTGCTTCGTTTTTGTCCTTTAAGCGTCTCTTGTCACCTACACCTTAGAAAAAGCTTTCTCACTATGTCTCGCAAGGAGAAACTGTGCCAGGACAGAAAACATCTCCTATCGTGTTCTAGAGGTTGCACAAAGGTTTGTACAGTGTTTTGCACCAAGGAAAAGAAAGTTGTCCAAAACTCCTTCTTTTTCAATATTCATGTGAATGCAAAAGGCAGGAGAGTGGTAAGGTACTGTTTTCCATCAGTTTGCAAAATGCACACACAATGCCAGTGTTGTGCTGCTTCGTTTTGTCCTTTTAGCGTCTCTTGTCACCTACACCTTAGAAAAAGCTTTCTCACTATGTCTCGCAAGGAGAAACTGTGCCAGGACAGAAAACATCTCCTATCGTGTTCTAGAGGTTGCACAAAGGTTTGTACAGTGTTTTGCACCAAGGAAAAGAAAGTTGTCCAAAACTCCTTCTTTTTCAATATTCATGTGAATGCAAAAGGCAGGAGAGTGGTAAGGTACTGTTTTCCATCAGTTTGCAAAATGCACACACAATGCCAGTGTTGTGCTGCTTCGTTTTTGTCCTTTAAGCGTCTCTTGTCACCTACACCTTAGAAAAAGCTTTCTCACTATGTCTCGCAAGGAGAAACTGTGCCAGGACAGAAAACATCTCCTATCGTGTTCTAGAGGTTGCACAAAGGTTTGTACAGTGTTTTTGCACCAAGGAAAAGAAAGTTGTCCAAAACTCCTTCTTTTTCAATATTCATGTGAATGCAAAAGGCAGGAGAGTGGTAAGGTACTGTTTTCCATCAGTTTGCAAAATGCACACACAATGCCAGTGTTGTGCTGCTTCGTTTTTGTCCTTTAAGCGTCTCTTGTCACCTACACCTTAGAAAAAAGCTTTCTCACTATGTCTCGCAAGGAGAAACTGTGCCAGGACAGAAAACATCTCCTATCGTGTTCTAGAGGTTGCACAAAGGTTTGTACAGTGTTTTGCACCAAGGAAAAGAAAGTTGTCCAAAACTCCTTCTTTTTCAATATTCATGTGAATGCAAAAGGCAGGAGAGTGGTAAGGTACTGTTTTCCATCAGTTTGCAAAATGCACACACAATGCCAGTGTTGTGCTGCTTCGTTCTTGTCCTTTAGCGTCTCTTGTCACCTACACCTTAGAAAAAGCTTTCTCACTATGTCTCGCAAGGAGAAACTGTGCCAGGACAGAAAACATCTCCTATCGTGTTCTAGAGGTTGCACAAAGGTTTGTACAGTGTTTTGCACCAAGGAAAAGAAAGTTGTCCAAAACTCCTTCTTTTTCAATATTCATGTGAATGCAAAAGGCAGGAGAGTGGTAAGGTACTGTTTTCCATCAGTTTGCAAAATGCACACACAATGCCAGTGTTGTGCTGCTTCGTTTTGTCCTTTAGCGTCTCTTGTCACCTACACCTTAGAAAAAGCTTTCTCACTATGTCTCGCAAGGAGAAACTGTGCCAGGACAGAAAACATCTCCTATCGTGTTCTAGAGGTTGCACAAAGGTTTGTACAGTGTTTTGCACCAAGGAAAAGAAAGTTGTCCAAAACTCCTTCTTTTTCAATATTCATGTGAATGCAAAAGGCAGGAGAGTGGTAAGGTACTGTTTTCCATCAGTTTGCAAAATGCACACACAATGCCAGTGTTGTGCTGCTTCGTTCTTGTCCTTTAAGCGTCTCTTGTCACCTACACCTTAGAAAAAGCTTTCTCACTATGTCTCGCAAGGAGAAACTGTGCCAGGACAGAAAACATCTCCTATCGTGTTCTAGAGGTTGCACAAAAGGTTTGTACAGTGTTTTGCACCAAGGAAAAGAAAGTTGTCCAAAACTCCTTCTTTTTCAATATTCATGTGAATGCAAAAGGCAGGAGAGTGGTAAGGTACTGTTTTCCATCAGTTTGCAAAATGCACACACAATGCCAGTGTTGTGCTGCTTCGTTTTGTCCTTTAGCGTCTCTTGTCACCTACACCTTAGAAAAAGCTTTCTCACTATGTCTCGCAAGGAGAAACTGTGCCAGGACAGAAAACATCTCCTATCGTGTTCTAGAGGTTGCACAAAGGTTTGTACAGTGTTTTTTGCACCAAGGAAAGAAAGTTGTCCAAAACTCCTTCTTTTTCAATATTCATGTGAATGCAAAAGGCAGGAGAGTGGTAAGGTACTGTTTTCCATCAGTTTGCAAAATGCACACACAATGCCAGTGTTGTGCTGCTTCGTTCTTGTCCTTTAAGCGTCTCTTGTCACCTACACCTTAGAAAAAGCTTTCTCACTATGTCTCGCAAGGAGAAACTGTGCCAGGACAGAAAACATCTCCTATCGTGTTCTAGAGGTTGCACAAAGGTTTGTACAGTGTTTTGCACCAAAGGAAAGAAAGTTGTCCAAAACTCCTTCTTTTTCAATATTCATGTGAATGCAAAAGGCAGGAGAGTGGTAGGTACTGTTTTCCATCAGTTTGCAAAATGCACACACAATGCCAGTGTTGTGCTGCTTCGTTTTGTCCTTTAAGCGTCTCTTGTCACCTACACCTTAGAAAAAGCTTTCTCACTATGTCTCGCAAGGAGAAACTGTGCCAGGACAGAAAACATCTCCTATCGTGTTCTAGAGGTTGCACAAAGGTTTTGTACAGTGTTTTTGCACCAAAGGAAAGAAAGTTGTCCAAAACTCCTTCTTTTTCAATATTCATGTGAATGCAAAAGGCAGGAGAGTGGTAAGGTACTGTTTTCCATCAGTTTGCAAAATGCACACACAATGCCAGTGTTGTGCTGCTTCGTTTTGTCCTTTAAGCGTCTCTTGTCACCTACACCTTAGAAAAAGCTTTCTCACTATGTCTCGCAAGGAGAAACTGTGCCAGGACAGAAAACATCTCCTATCGTGTTCTAGAGGTTGCACAAAGGTTTGTACAGTGTTTTGCACCAAGGAAAAGAAAGTTGTCCAAAACTCCTTCTTTTTCAATATTCATGTGAATGCAAAAGGCAGGAGAGTGGTAAGGTACTGTTTTCCATCAGTTTGCAAAATGCACACACAATGCCAGTGTTGTGCTGCTTCGTTTTGTCCTTTAAGCGTCTCTTGTCACCTACACCTTAGAAAAAGCTTTCTCACTATGTCTCGCAAGGAGAAACTGTGCCAGGACAGAAAACATCTCCTATCGTGTTCTAGAGGTTGCACAAAGGTTTGTACAGTGTTTTGCACCAAGGAAAAGAAAAGTTGTCCAAAACTCCTTCTTTTTCAATATTCATGTGAATGCAAAAGGCAGGAGAGTGGTAAGGTACTGTTTTCCATCAGTTTGCAAAATGCACACACAATGCCAGTGTTGTGCTGCTTCGTTTTGTCCTTTAAGCGTCTCTTGTCACCTACACCTTAGAAAAAGCTTTCTCACTATGTCCGCAAGGAGAAACTGTGCCAGGACAGAAAACATCTCCTATCGTGTTCTAGAGGTTGCACAAAGGTTTGTACAGTGTTTTGCACCAAGGAAAAGAAAGTTGTCCAAAACTCCTTCTTTTTCAATATTCATGTGAATGCAAAAGGCAGGAGAGTGGTAAGGTACTGTTTTCTATCAGTTTGCAAAATGCACACACAATGCCAGTGTTGTGCTGCTTCGTTTTGTCCTTCCGACGTACTTTAATGCGCGTCTCTTGTCACCTACTACCTTAGAAAAAGCTTTCTCACTATGTCTCGCAAGGAGAAACTGTGCCAGGACAGAAAACATCTCCTATCGTGTTCTAGAGGTTGCACAAAGGTTTGTACAGTGTTTTGCACCAAGGAAAAGAAAGTTGTCCAAAACTCCTTCTTTTTCAATATTCATGTGAATGCAAAAGGCAGGAGAGTGGTAAGGTACTGTTTTCCATCAGTTTGCAAAATGCACACACAATGCCAGTGTTGTGCTGCTTCGTTTTGTCCTTTAGCGTCTCTTGTCACCTACACCTTAGAAAAAGCTTTCTCACTATGTCTCGCAAGGAGAAACTGTGCCAGGACAGAAAACATCTCCTATCGTGTTCTAGAGGTTGCACAAAGGTTTGTACAGTGTTTTTGCACCAAGGAAAAGAAAGTTGTCCAAAACTCCTTCTTTTTCAATATTCATGTGAATGCAAAAGGCAGGAGAGTGGTAAGGTACTGTTTTCCATCAGTTTGCAAAATGCACACACAATGCCAGTGTTGTGCTGCTTCGTTTTGTCCTTTAAGCGTCTCTTGTCACCTACACCTTAGAAAAAGCTTTCTCACTATGTCTCGCAAGGAGAAACTGTGCCAGGACAGAAAACATCTCCTATCGTGTTCTAGAGGTTGCACAAAGGTTTGTACAGTGTTTTGCACCAAGGAAAAGAAAGTTGTCCAAAACTCCTTCTTTTTCAATATTCATGTGAATGCAAAAGGCAGGAGAGTGGTAAGGTACTGTTTTCCATCAGTTTGCAAAATGCACACACAATGCCAGTGTTGTGCTGCTTCGTTTTGTCCTTTAAGCGTCTCTTGTCACCTACACCTTAGAAAAAGCTTTCTCACTATGTCTCGCAAGGAGAAACTGTGCCAGGACAGAAAACATCTCCTATCGTGTTCTAGAGGTTGCACAAAGGTTTGTACAGTGTTTTGCACCAAGGAAAAGAAAGTTGTCCAAAACTCCTTCTTTTTCAATATTCATGTGAATGCAAAAGGCAGGAGAGTGGTAAGGTACTGTTTTCCATCAGTTTGCAAAATGCACACACAATGCCAGTGTTGTGCTGCTTCGTTTTTGTCCTTTAAGCGTCTCTTGTCACCTACACCTTAGAAAAAGCTTTCTCACTATGTCTCGCAAGGAGAAACTGTGCCAGGACAGAAAACATCTCCTATCGTGTTCTAGAGGTTGCACAAAGGTTTGTACAGTGTTTTGCACCAAGGAAAAGAAAGTTGTCCAAAACTCCTTCTTTTTCAATATTCATGTGAATGCAAAAGGCAGGAGAGTGGTAAGGTACTGTTTTCCATCAGTTTGCAAAATGCACACACAATGCCAGTGTTGTGCTGCTTCGTTCTTGTCCTTTAAGCGTCTCTTGTCACCTACACCTTAGAAAAAGCTTTCTCACTATGTCTCGCAAGGAGAAACTGTGCCAGGACAGAAAACATCTCCTATCGTGTTCTAGAGGTTGCACAAAGGTTTGTACAGTGTTTTGCACCAAGGAAAGAAAGTTGTCCAAAACTCCTTCTTTTCAATATTCATGTGAATGCAAAAGGCAGGAGAGTGGTAAGGTACTGTTTTTCCATCAGTTTGCAAAATGCACACACAATGCCAGTGTTGTGCTGCTTCGTTTTTGTCCTTTAAGCGTCTCTTGTCACCTACACCTTAGAAAAAGCTTTCTCACTATGTCTCGCAAGGAGAAACTGTGCCAGGACAGAAAACATCTCCTATCGTGTTCTAGAGGTTGCACAAAGGTTTGTACAGTGTTTTGCACCAAAGGAAAAGAAAGTTGTCCAAAACTCCTTCTTTTTCAATATTCATGTGAATGCAAAAGGCAGGAGAGTGGTAAGGTACTGTTTTCCATCAGTTTGCAAAATGCACACACAATGCCAGTGTTGTGCTGCTTCGTTTTGTCCTTTAAGCGTCTCTTGTCACCTACACCTTAGAAAAAGCTTTCTCACTATGTCTCGCAAGGAGAAACTGTGCCAGGACAGAAAACATCTCCTATCGTGTTCTAGAGGTTGCACAAAGGTTTGTACAGTGTTTTGCACCAAGGAAAAGAAAGTTGTCCAAAACTCCTTCTTTTTCAATATTCATGTGAATGCAAAAGGCAGGAGAGTGGTAAGGTACTGTTTTCCATCAGTTTGCAAAATGCACACACAATGCCAGTGTTGTGCTGCTTCGTTTTGTCCTTTAAGCGTCTCTTGTCACCTACACCTTAGAAAAAGCTTTCTCACTATGTCTCGCAAAGGAGAAACTGTGCCAGGACAGAAAACATCTCCTATCGTGTTCTAGAGGTTGCACAAAGGTTTGTACAGTGTTTTGCACCAAGGAAAAGAAAGTTGTCCAAAACTCCTTCTTTTCAATATTCATGTGAATGCAAAAGGCAGGAGAGTGGTAGGTACTGTTTTCCATCAGTTTGCAAAATGCACACACAATGCCAGTGTTGTGCTGCTTCGTTTTTGTCCTTTAAGCGTCTCTTGTCACCTACACCTTAGAAAAAGCTTTCTCACTATGTCTCGCAAGGGAGAAACTGTGCCAGGACAGAAAACATCTCCTATCGTGTTCTAGAGGTTGCACAAAGGTTTGTACAGTGTTTTGCACCAAGGAAAAGAAAGTTGTCCAAAACTCCTTCTTTTTCAATATTCATGTGAATGCAAAAGGCAGGAGAGTGGTAAGGTACTGTTTTCCATCAGTTTGCAAAATGCACACACAATGCCAGTGTTGTGCTGCTTCGTTTTGTCCTTTAAGCGTCTCTTGTCACCTACACCTTAGAAAAAGCTTTCTCACTATGTCTCGCAAGGAGAAACTGTGCCAGGACAGAAAACATCTCCTATCGTGTTCTAGAGGTTGCACAAAGGTTTGTACAGTGTTTTGCACCAAGGAAAGGAAAGTTGTCCAAAACTCCTTCTTTTTCAATATTCATGTGAATGCAAAAGGCAGGAGAGTGGTAAGGTACTGTTTTCCATCAGTTTGCAAAATGCACACACAATGCCAGTGTTGTGCTGCTTCGTTTTGTCCTTTAAGCGTCTCTTGTCACCTACACCTTAGAAAAAGCTTTCTCACTATGTCTCGCAAGGAGAAACTGTGCCAGGACAGAAAACATCTCCTATCGTGTTCTAGAGGTTGCACAAAGGTTTGTACAGTGTTTTTGCACCAAGGAAAGAAAGTTGTCCAAAACTCCTTCTTTTTCAATATTCATGTGAATGCAAAAGGCAGGAGAGTGGTAAGGTACTTTTTTCCATCAGTTTGCAAAATGCACACACAATGCCAGTGTTGTGCTGCTTCGTTTTGTCCTTTAGCGTCTCTTGTCACCTACACCTTAGAAAAAGCTTTCTCACTATGTCTCGCAAGGAGAAACTGTGCCAGGACAGAAAACATCTCCTATCGTGTTCTAGAGGTTGCACAAAGGTTTGTACAGTGTTTTGCACCAAGGAAAAGAAAGTTGTCCAAAACTCCTTCTTTTTCAATATTCATGTGAATGCAAAAGGCAGGAGAGTGGTAAGGTACTGTTTTCCATCAGTTTGCAAAATGCACACACAATGCCAGTGTTGTGCTGCTTCGTTTTGTCCTTTAGCGTCTCTTGTCACCTACACCTTAGAAAAAGCTTTCTCACTATGTCTCCCAAGGAGAAACTGTGCCAGGACAGAAAACATCTCCTATCGTGTTCTAGAGGTTGCACAAAGGTTTGTACAGTGTTTTGCACCAAGGAAAAGAAAGTTGTCCAAAACTCCTTCTTTTTCAATATTCATGTGAATGCAAAAGGCAGGAGAGTGGTAAGGTACTTTTTTCCATCAGTTTGCAAAATGCACACACAATGCCAGTGTTGTGCTGCTTCGTTTTGTCCTTTAGCGTCTCTTGTCACCTACACCTTAGAAAAAGCTTTCTCACTATGTCTCGCAAGGAGAAACTGTGCCAGGACAGAAAACATCTCCTATCGTGTTCTAGAGGTTGCACAAAGGTTTGTACAGTGTTTTGCACCAAGGAAAAGAAAGTTGTCCAAAACTCCTTCTTTTTCAATATTCATGTGAATGCAAAAGGCAGGAGAGTGGTAAGGTACTGTTTTCCATCAGTTTGCAAAATGCACACACAATGCCAGTGTTGTGCTGCTTCGTTTTGTCCTTTAAGCGTCTCTTGTCACCTACACCTTAGAAAAAGCTTTCTCACTATGTCTCGCAAGGAGAAACTGTGCCAGGACAGAAAACATCTCCTATCGTGTTCTAGAGGTTGCACAAAGGTTTGTACAGTGTTTTGCACCAAGGAAAAGAAAGTTGTCCAAAACTCCTTCTTTTTCAATATTCATGTGAATGCAAAAGGCAGGAGAGTGGTAAGGTACTGTTTTTCCATCAGTTTGCAAAATGCACACACAATGCCAGTGTTGTGCTGCTTCGTTTTGTCCTTTAAGCGTCTCTTGTCACCTACACCTTAGAAAAAGCTTTCTCACTATGTCTCCGCAAGGAGAAACTGTGCCAGGACAGAAAACATCTCCTATCGTGTTCTAGAGGTTGCACAAAGGTTTGTACAGTGTTTTGCACCAAGGAAAAGAAAGTTGTCCAAAACTCCTTCTTTTTCAATATTCATGTGAATGCAAAAGGCAGGAGAGTGGTAAGGTACTGTTTTCCATCAGTTTGCAAAATGCACACACAATGCCAGTGTTGTGCTGCTTCGTTTTGTCCTTTAAGCGTCTCTTGTCACCTACACCTTAGAAAAAGCTTTCTCACTATGTCTCGCAAGGAGAAACTGTGCCAGGACAGAAAACATCTCCTATCGTGTTCTAGAGGTTGCACAAAAGGTTTGTACAGTGTTTTGCACCAAGGAAAAGAAAGTTGTCCAAAACTCCTTCTTTTTCAATATTCATGTGAATGCAAAAGGCAGGAGAGTGGTAAGGTACTGTTTTTCCATCAGTTTGCAAAATGCACACACAATGCCAGTGTTGTGCTGCTTCGTTTTGTCCTTTAAGCGTCTCTTGTCACCTACACCTTAGAAAAAGCTTTCTCACTATGTCTCGCAAGGAGAAACTGTGCCAGGACAGAAAACATCTCCTATCGTGTTCTAGAGGTTGCACAAAGGTTTGTACAGTGTTTTGCACCAAGGAAAAGAAAGTTGTCCAAAACTCCTTCTTTTTCAATATTCATGTGAATGCAAAAGGCAGGAGAGTGGTAAGGTACTGTTTTCCATCAGTTTGCAAAATGCACACACAATACCAGTGTTGTGCTGCTTCGTTTTGTCCTTTAAGCGTCTCTTGTCACCTACACCTTAGAAAAAGCTTTCTCACTATGTCTCGCAAGGAGAAACTGTGCCAGGACAGAAAACATCTCCTATCGTGTTCTAGAGGTTGCACAAAGGTTTGTACAGTGTTTTGCACCAAGGAAAAGAAAGTTGTCCAAAACTCCTTCTTTTTCAATATTCATGTGAATGCAAAAGGCAGGAGAGTGGTAAGGTACTGTTTTCCATCAGTTTGCAAAATGCACACACAATGCCAGTGTTGTGCTGCTTCGTTTTGTCCTTTAGCGTCTCTTGTCACCTACACCTTAGAAAAAGCTTTCTCACTATGTCTCGCAAGGAGAAACTGTGCCAGGACAGAAAACATCTCCTATCGTGTTCTAGAGGTTGCACAAAGGTTTGTACAGTGTTTTGCACCAAGGGAAAGAAAGTTGTCCAAAACTCCTTCTTTTTCAATATTCATGTGAATGCAAAAGGCAGGAGAGTGGTAAGGTACTGTTTTCCATCAGTTTGCAAAATGCACACACAATGCCAGTGTTGTGCTGCTTCGTTTTGTCCTTTTAGCGTCTCTTGTCACCTACACCTTAGAAAAAGCTTTCTCACTATGTCTCGCAAGGAGAAACTGTGCCAGGACAGAAAACATCTCCTATCGTGTTCTAGAGGTTGCACAAAGGTTTGTACAGTGTTTTGCACCAAGGAAAAGAAAGTTGTCCAAAACTCCTTCTTTTTCAATATTCATGTGAATGCAAAAGGCAGGAGAGTGGTAAGGTACTGTTTTCCATCAGTTTGCAAAATGCACACACAATGCCAGTGTTGTGCTGCTTCGTTTTGTCCTTTAGCGTCTCTTGTCACCTACACCTTAGAAAAAGCTTTCTCACTATGTCTCGCAAGGAGAAACTGTGCCAGGACAGAAAACATCTCCTATCGTGTTCTAGAGGTTGCACAAAGGTTTGTACAGTGTTTTGCACCAAAGGAAAAGAAAGTTGTCCAAAACTCCTTCTTTTTCAATATTCATGTGAATGCAAAAGGCAGGAGAGTGGTAAGGTACTGTTTTCCATCAGTTTGCAAAATGCACACACAATGCCAGTGTTGTGCTGCTTCGTTTTGTCCTTTAGCGTCTCTTGTCACCTACACCTTAGAAAAAGCTTTCTCACTATGTCTCGCAAGGAGAAACTGTGCCAGGACAGAAAACATCTCCTATCGTGTTCTAGAGGTTGCACAAAGGTTTGTACAGTGTTTTGCACCAAGGAAAAGAAAGTTGTCCAAAACTCCTTCTTTTTCAATATTCATGTGAATGCAAAAGGCAGGAGAGTGGTAAGGTACTGTTTTCCATCAGTTTGCAAAATGCACACACAATGCCAGTGTTGTGCTGCTTCGTTTTTGTCCTTTAAGCGTCTCTTGTCACCTACACCTTAGAAAAAGCTTTCTCACTATGTCTCGCAAGGAGAAACTGTGCCAGGACAGAAAACATCTCCTATCGTGTTCTAGAGGTTGCACAAAGGTTTGTACAGTGTTTTGCACCAAGGAAAGGAAAGTTGTCCAAAACTCCTTCTTTTTCAATATTCATGTGAATGCAAAAGGCAGGAGAGTGGTAAGGTACTGTTTTCCATCAGTTTGCAAAATGCACACACAATGCCAGTGTTGTGCTGCTTCGTTTTCATCCTTTAGCGTCTCTTGTCACCTACACCTTAGAAAAAGCTTTCTCACTATGTCTCGCAAGGAGAAACTGTGCCAGGACAGAAAACATCTCCTATCGTGTTCTAGAGGTTGCACAAAGGTTTGTACAGTGTTTTGCACCAAGGAAAGAAAGTTGTCCAAAACTCCTTCTTTTTCAATATTCATGTGAATGCAAAAGGCAGGAGAGTGGTAAGGTACTGTTTTCCATCAGTTTGCAAAATGCACACACAATGCCAGTGTTGTGCTGCTTCGTTTTTGTCCTTTAGCGTCTCTTGTCACCTACACCTTAGAAAAAGCTTTCTCACTATGTCTCGCAAGGAGAAACTGTGCCAGGACAGAAAACATCTCCTATCGTGTTCTAGAGGTTGCACAAAGGTTTGTACAGTGTTTTGCACCAAGGAAAGAAAAGTTGTCCAAAACTCCTTCTTTTTCAATATTCATGTGAATGCAAAAGGCAGGAGAGTGGTAAGGTACTGTTTTTCCATCAGTTTGCAAAATGCACACACAATGCCAGTGTTGTGCTGCTTCCTTTTTTCCTTTAGCGTCTCTTGTCACCTACACCTTAGAAAAAGCTTTCTCACTATGTCTCGCAAGGAGAAACTGTGCCAGGACAGAAAACATCTCCTATCGTGTTCTAGAGGTTGCACAAAGGTTTGTACAGTGTTTTTGCACCAAGGAAAGAAAGTTGTCCAAAACTCCTTCTTTTTCAATATTCATGTGAATGCAAAAGGCAGGAGAGTGGTAAGGTACTGTTTTCCATCAGTTTGCAAAATGCACACACAATGCCAGTGTTGTGCTGCTTCGTTCTTGTCCTTTAGCGTCTCTTGTCACCTACACCTTAGAAAAAGCTTTCTCACTATGTCTCGCAAGGAGAAACTGTGCCAGGACAGAAAACATCTCCTATCGTGTTCTAGAGGTTGCACAAAGGTTTGTACAGTGTTTTGCACCAAGGAAAAGAAAGTTGTCCAAAACTCCTTCTTTTTCAATATTCATGTGAATGCAAAAGGCAGGAGAGTGGTAAGGTACTGTTTTCCATCAGTTTGCAAAATGCACACACAATGCCAGTGTTGTGCTGCTTCGTTTTGTCCTTTTAGCGTCTCTTGTCACCTACACCTTAGAAAAAGCTTTCTCACTATGTCTCGCAAGGAGAAACTGTGCCAGGACAGAAAACATCTCCTATCGTGTTCTAGAGGTTGCACAAAGGTTTGTACAGTGTTTTGCACCAAGGAAATAAAAGTTGTCCAAAACTCCTTCTTTTTCAATATTCATGTGAATGCAAAAGGCAGGAGAGTGGTAAGGTACTGTTTTCCATCAGTTTGCAAAATGCACACACAATGCCAGTGTTGTGCTGCTTCGTTTTTTGTCCTTTAAGCGTCTCTTGTCACCTACACCTTAGAAAAAGCTTTCTCACTATGTCTCGCAAGGAGAAACTGTGCCAGGACAGAAAACATCTCCTATCGTGTTCTAGAGGTTGCACAAAGGTTTGTACAGTGTTTTGCACCAAGGAAAAGAAAGTTGTCCAAAACTCCTTCTTTTTCAATATTCATGTGAATGCAAAAGGCAGGAGAGTGGTAAGGTACTGTTTTCCATCAGTTTGCAAAATGCACACACAATGCCAGTGTTGTGCTGCTTCGTTTTTGTCCTTTAGCGTCTCTTGTCACCTACACCTTAGAAAAAGCTTTCTCACTATGTCTCGCAAGGAGAAACTGTGCCAGGACAGAAAACATCTCCTATCGTGTTCTAGAGGTTGCACAAAGGTTTGTACAGTGTTTTTGCACCAAGGGAAAGAAAGTTGTCCAAAACTCCTTCTTTTTCAATATTCATGTGAATGCAAAAGGCAGGAGAGTGGTAAGGTACTGTTTTCCATCAGTTTGCAAAATGCACACACAATGCCAGTGTTGTGCTGCTTCGTTTTATCCTTTAGCGTCTCTTGTCACCTACACCTTAGAAAAAGCTTTCTCACTATGTCTCGCAAGGAGAAACTGTGCCAGGACAGAAAACATCTCCTATCGTGTTCTAGAGGTTGCACAAAGGTTTGTACAGTGTTTTGCACCAAGGAAAAGAAAGTTGTCCAAAACTCCTTCTTTTTCAATATTCATGTGAATGCAAAAGGCAGGAGAGTGGTAAGGTACTGTTTTCCATCAGTTTGCAAAATGCACACACAATGCCAGTGTTGTGCTGCTTCGTTCTTGTCCTTTAGCGTCTCTTGTCACCTACACCTTAGAAAAAGCTTTCTCACTATGTCTCGCAAAGGAGAAACTGTGCCAGGACAGAAAACATCTCCTATCGTGTTCTAGAGGTTGCACAAAGGTTTGTACAGTGTTTTTGCACCAAGGAAAAGAAAGTTGTCCAAAACTCCTTCTTTTTCAATATTCATGTGAATGCAAAAGGCAGGAGAGTGGTAAGGTACTGTTTTCCATCAGTTTGCAAAATGCACACACAATGCCAGTGTTGTGCTGCTTCGTTTTGTCCTTTAGCGTCTCTTGTCACCTACACCTTAGAAAAAGCTTTCTCACTATGTCTCGCAAGGAGAAACTGTGCCAGGACAGAAAACATCTCCTATCGTGTTCTAGAGGTTGCACAAAGGTTTGTACAGTGTTTTGCACCAAGGAAAAGAAAGTTGTCCAAAACTCCTTCTTTTTCAATATTCATGTGAATGCAAAAGGCAGGAGAGTGGTAAGGTACTGTTTTCCATCAGTTTGCAAAATGCACACACAATGCCAGTGTTGTGCTGCTTCGTTTTTGTCCTTTAAGCGTCTCTTGTCACCTACACCTTAGAAAAAGCTTTCTCACTATGTCTCGCAAGGAGAAACTGTGCCAGGACAGAAAACATCTCCTATCGTGTTCTAGAGGTTGCACAAAGGTTTGTACAGTGTTTTTGCACCAAGGAAAAGAAAGTTGTCCAAAACTCCTTCTTTTTCAATATTCATGTGAATGCAAAAGGCAGGAGAGTGGTAAGGTACTGTTTTCCATCAGTTTGCAAAATGCACACACAATGCCAGTGTTGTGCTGCTTCGTTTCTTGTCCTTTAAGCGTCTCTTGTCACCTACACCTTAGAAAAAGCTTTCTCACTATGTCTCGCAAGGAGAAACTGTGCCAGGACAGAAAACATCTCCTATCGTGTTCTAGAGGTTGCACAAAGGTTTGTACAGTGTTTTTGCACCAAGGAAAAGAAAGTTGTCCAAAACTCCTTCTTTTTCAATATTCATGTGAATGCAAAAGGCAGGAGAGTGGTAAGGTACTGTTTTCCATCAGTTTGCAAAATGCACACACAATGCCAGTGTTGTGCTGCTTCGTTTTTGTCCTTTAGCGTCTCTTGTCACCTACACCTTAGAAAAAGCTTTCTCACTATGTCTCGCAAGGAGAAACTGTGCCAGGACAGAAAACATCTCCTATCGTGTTCTAGAGGTTGCACAAAGGTTTGTACAGTGTTTTGCACCAAGGAAAAGAAAGTTGTCCAAAACTCCTTCTTTTTCAATATTCATGTGAATGCAAAAGGCAGGAGAGTGGTAAGGTACTGTTTTCCATCAGTTTGCAAAATGCACACACAATGCCAGTGTTGTGCTGCTTCGTTTTTGTCCTTTAAGCGTCTCTTGTCACCTACACCTTAGAAAAAGCTTTCTCACTATGTCTCGCAAGGAGAAACTGTGCCAGGACGAAAACATCTCCTATCGTGTTCTAGAGGTTGCACAAAGGTTTGTACAGTGTTTTGCACCAAAGGAAAAGAAAGTTGTCCAAAACTCCTTCTTTTTCAATATTCATGTGAATGCAAAAGGCAGGAGAGTGGTAAGGTACTGTTTTTCCATCAGTTTGCAAAATGCACACACAATGCCAGTGTTGTGCTGCTTCGTTTTTGTCCTTTAAGCGTCTCTTGTCACCTACACCTTAGAAAAAAGCTTTCTCACTATGTCTCGCAAGGAGAAACTGTGCCAGGACAGAAAACATCTCCTATCGTGTTCTAGAGGTTGCACAAAGGTTTGTACAGTGTTTTGCACCAAGGAAAAGAAAGTTGTCCAAAACTCCTTCTTTTTCAATATTCATGTGAATGCAAAAGGCAGGAGAGTGGTAGGTACTGTTTTCCATCAGTTTGCAAAATGCACACACAATGCCAGTGTTGTGCTGCTTCGTTTTTTGTCCTTTAAGCGTCTCTTGTCACCTACACCTTAGAAAAAGCTTTCTCACTATGTCTCGCAAGGAGAAACTGTGCCAGGACAGAAAACATCTCCTATCGTGTTCTAGAGGTTGCACAAAGGTTTTGTACAGTGTTTTTGCACCAAGGAAAAGAAAGTTGTCCAAAACTCCTTCTTTTTCAATATTCATGTGAATGCAAAAGGCAGGAGAGTGGTAAGGTACTGTTTTCCATCAGTTTGCAAAATGCACACACAATGCCAGTGTTGTGCTGCTTCGTTTTGTCCTTTAGCGTCTCTTGTCACCTACACCTTAGAAAAAGCTTTCTCACTATGTCTCGCAAGGAGAAACTGTGCCAGGACAGAAAACATCTCCTATCGTGTTCTAGAGGTTGCACAAAGGTTTGTACAGTGTTTTGCACCAAGGAAAAGAAAGTTGTCCAAAACTCCTTCTTTTTCAATATTCATGTGAATGCAAAAGGCAGGAGAGTGGTAAGGTACTGTTTTCCATCAGTTTGCAAAATGCACACACAATGCCAGTGTTGTGCTGCTTCGTTTTGTCCTTTAGCGTCTCTTGTCACCTACACCTTAGAAAAAGCTTTCTCACTATGTCTCGCAAGGAGAAACTGTGCCAGGACAGAAAACATCTCCTATCGTGTTCTAGAGGTTGCACAAAGGTTTGTACAGTGTTTTGCACCAAGGAAAAGAAAGTTGTCCAAAACTCCTTCTTTTTCAATATTCATGTTGAATGCAAAAGGCAGGAGAGTGGTAAGGTACTGTTTTCCATCAGTTTGCAAAATGCACACACAATGCCAGTGTTGTGCTGCTTCGTTTTGTCCTTTAAGCGTCTCTTGTCACCTACACCTTAGAAAAAGCTTTCTCACTATGTCTCGCAAGGAGAAACTGTGCCAGGACGAAAACATCTCCTATCGTGTTCTAGAGGTTGCCATCTCTATCGTGTT